>NW_025726115.1:2220000-2230000 GCF_021461395.2 Schistocerca americana
AACCGATGTGCCACTATATGTCCACGTTTACGTCGTCTCTGTTACTCCCACTACGAGTCTCTCGAGTTAGCAAATGTACGTCGCCGGATGACGAGGCATTTGGCTACCTTAAGAGAGTCATAGTTACTGCAGCCAGCTGCTCCCCCTTCTTTCAATCTTTCCTCTCTTTAATTCGTACCTTGGTGTCCTGCAGAAGCGATACGCCACCACCTGTCCATGTTACCGTTGTCTGAGTTACTTCAACGACGATTTCCTCGAGTTTTCAAATAAATTTCTCCGAGTGACGAGGCATTTGGCTACCTTAAGAGAGTCATAGTTACTGCTGCCAGCTGCTCGACCTACTTTCTTTCTTTCCACTCTTTAATTATTACTGTGGTCAGTCCTGCAAGAGCAATATGCCACTATATGTAAACCTTAACGTTGTCTGAGCTACATTAACGAAAATATCCTCGAGTTTTCAAAAAAAATTTTACATGGTGACGAGGCATTTGGTTACCTCAAGGGAGTCATAGTACCCCTGCCTGCTGCTCCCACTTTTCTAAGCCCTTTCTCTCTATCATTCTTGCTATGGCTGTCCTACAGAACCGATGTGCCACTATATGTCCACGTTAACGTCGTCTCTGTTACTCCCACTACGAGTCTCTCGAGTTAGCAAATGTACCTCGCCGGATGACGAGGCATTTGGCTACCTAATAAGCGTCATAGTTACTGCAGCCAGCTGCTCCCCCTTCTTTGAATCTTTCCTCCCTTAAAATCGTACTGTGGTCAGTCCTGCAGAAGCGATACGCCACCACCTGTGCATGTTACCGTTGTCTGAGTTACTTCGATGACGATTACTTCGAGTTTTCAAATAAATTTCGCCGAGTGACGAGGCATTTGGCTACCTTAAGAGAGTCATAGTTACTGCAGCCAGCTGCTCCCCCTTCTTTGAATCTTTCCTCTCTTGAATTCGTACTGTGGTGTCCTGCAGAAGCGATACGACACCACCTGTCCATGTTACCGTTGTCTGAGTTACTTCTACGACGATTTCCTCGAGTTTTCAAATAAATCTCGCCGAGTGACGAGGCATTTGGCTACCTTAAGAGAATCATAGTTACTGCTGCCAGCTGCTCGACCTACTTTCTTTCTTTCCCCTCATTAATTATTACTGTGGTCAGTCCTGCAGGAGCAATATGCCACTACATGTAAACCTTAACGTTGTCTGAGCTACCTTAACAGAGATATTCTCGAGTTTCCAAAAAAAATTTCACATGGTGACGAGGCATTTGGCTACCTTAAGGGAGTCATAGTACCTTTGCCTGCTGCTCCCACTTTTCTAAGGCCTTTCTCTCTATCATTGTTGCTATGGCTGTCCTACAGAGCCGATGTGCCACTATATGTCCACGTTAACGTCGTCTCTGTTACTCCCACTACGAGTCTCTCGAGTTAGCAAATGTACCTCGCCGGATGACGAGGCATTTGGCTACCTTATAAGCGCCATAGTCACTGCAGCCAGCTGCTCCCCCTTCTTTGAATCTTTCCCGTCTTTAATTCGTACTGTGGTGTCCTGCAGAAGCGATACGCCACCACCTGTCCATGTTACCGTTGTCTGAGTTACTTCAACGACGATTTCCTCGAGTTTTCAAATAAATTTCGCCGAGTGACGAGGCATTTGGCTACCTTAAGAGAGTCATAGTTACTGCTGCCAGCTGCTCGACCTACTTTCTTTCTTTCCACTCATTAATTATTACTGTGGTCAGTCCTGCATGAGCAATATGCCGCTACTACATGTAAACCTTAACGTTGTCTGAGCTACCTTAACAGAGATATTCTCGAGTTTCCAAATAAAATTTCACATGGTGACGAGGCATTTGGCTACCTTAAGGGAGTCATAGTACCCCTGCCTGCTGCTCCCACTTTTCTAAGGCCTTTCTCTCTATCATTCTTGCTATGGCTGTCCTACAGAACCGATGTGCCACTATATGTCCAAGTTAACGACGTCTCTGTTACTCCCACTATGAGTCTCTCGAGTTAGCAAATGTACGTCGCCGGATGACGAGGCATTTGGCTACCTTAAGGTCGTCATAGTTACTGCAGCCAGCTGCTCCCCCTTCTTTCAATCTTTCCTCTCTTTAATTCGTACCTTGGTGTCCTGCAGAAGCGATACGCCACCACCTGTCCATGTTACCGTTGTCTGAGTTACTTCAACGACGATTTCCTCGAGTTTTCAAATAAATTTCTCCGAGTGACGAGGCATTTGGCTACCTTAAGAGAGTCATAGTTACTGCTGCCAGCTGCTCGACCTACTTTCTTTCTTTCCACTCTTTAATTATTACTGTGGTCAGTCCTGCAAGAGCAATATGCCACTACATGTAAACCTTAACGTTGTCTGAGCTACATTAACGAAAATATCCTCGAGTTTTCAAAAAAAATTTTACATGGTGACGAGGCATTTGGTTACCTCAAGGGAGTCATAGTACCCCTGCCTGCTGCTCCCACTTTTCTAAGCCCTTTCTCTCTATCATTCTTGCTATGGCTGTCCTACAGAACCGATGTGCCACTATATGTCCACGTTAACGTCGTCTCTGTTACTCCCACTACGAGTCTCTCGAGTTAGCAAATGTACCTCGCCGGATGACGAGACATTTGGCTACCTTATAAGCGTCATAGTTACTGCAGCCAGCTGCTCCCCCTTCTTTGAATCTTTCCTGTCTTTAATTCGTACCTTGGTGTCCTGCAGAAGCGATACGCCACCACCTGTCCATGTTACCGTTGTCTGAGTTACTTCAACGACGATTTCCTCGAGTTTTCAAATAAATTTCTCCGAGTGACGAGGCATTTGGCTACCTTAAGAGAGTCATAGTTACTGCTGCCAGCTGCTCGACCTACTTTCTTTCTTTCCACTCTTTAATTATTACTGTGGTCAGTCCTGCAAGAGCAATATGCCACTACATGTAAACCTTAACGTTGTCTGAGCTACATTAACGAAAATATCCTCGAGTTTTCAAAAAAAATTTTACATGGTGACGAGGCATATGGTTACCTCAAGGGAGTCATAGTACCCCTGCCTGCTGCTCCCACTTTTCTAAGCCCTTTCTCTCTATCATTCTTGCTATGGCTGTCCTACAGAACCGATGTGCCACTATATGTCCACGTTAACGTCGTCTCTGTTACTCCCACTACGAGTCTCTCGAGTTAGCAAATGTACCTCGCCGGATGACGAGGCATTTGGCTACCTTATAAGCGTCATAGTTACTGCAGCCAGCTGCTCCCCCTTCTTTGAATCTTTCCTGTCTTTAATTCGTACTGTGGTTCAGTCCTGCAGAAGCGATACGCCACCACCTGTCCATGTTACCGTTGTCTGAGTTACTTCAACGACGATTTCCTCGAGTTTTCAAATAAATTTCGCCGAGTGACGAGGCATTTGGCTACCTTAAGAGAGTCATAGTTACTGCAGCCAGCTGCTCCCCCTTCTTTGAATCTTTCCTCTCTTGAATTCGTACTGTGGTGTCCTGCAGAAGCGATACGACACCACCTGTCCATGTTACCGTTGTCTGAGTTACTTCAACGACGATTTCCTCGAGTTTTCAAATAAATTTCGCCGAGTGACGAGGCATTTGGTTACCTTAAGAGAGTCATAGTTACTGCAGCCAGCTGCTCCCCCTTCCTTGAATCTTTCCTCCCGTAAAATCGTACTGTGGTCAGTCCTGCAGAAGCGATACGCCACCACCTGTCCATGTTACCGTTGTCTGAGTTACTTCTACGACGATTTCCTCGAGTTTTCAAATAAATCTCGCCGAGTGACGAGGCATTTGGCTACCTTAAGAGAATCATAGTTACTGCTGCCAGCTGCTCGACCTACTTTCTTTCTTTCCCCTCATTAATTATTACTGTGGTCAGTCCTGCAGGAGCAATATGCCACTACATGTAAACCTTAACGTTGTCTGAGCTACCTTAACAGAGATATTCTCGAGTTTCCAAAAAAAATTTCACATGGTGACGAGGCATTTGGCTACCTTAAGGGAGTCATAGTACCTTTGCCTGCTGCTCCCACTTTTCTAAGGCCTTTCTCTCTATCATTGTTGCTATGGCTGTCCTACAGAGCCGATGTGCCACTATATGTCCACGTTAACGTCGTCTCTGTTACTCCCACTACGAGTCTCTCGAGTTAGCAAATGTACCTCGCCGGATGACGAGGCATTTGGCTACCTTATAAGCGCCATAGTCACTGCAGCCAGCTGCTCCCCCTTCTTTGAATCTTTCCCGTCTTTAATTCGTACTGTGGTGTCCTGCAGAAGCGATACGCCACCACCTGTCCATGTTACCGTTGTCTGAGTTACTTCAACGACGATTTCCTCGAGTTTTCAAATAAATTTCGCCGAGTGACGAGGCATTTGGCTACCTTAAGAGAGTCATAGTTACTGCTGCCAGCTGCTCGACCTACTTTCTTTCTTTCCACTCATTAATTATTACTGTGGTCAGTCCTGCATGAGCAATATGCCGCTACTACATGTAAACCTTAACGTTGTCTGAGCTACCTTAACAGAGATATTCTCGAGTTTCCAAATAAAATTTCACATGGTGACGAGGCATTTGGCTACCTTAAGGGAGTCATAGTACCCCTGCCTGCTGCTCCCACTTTTCTAAGGCCTTTCTCTCTATCATTCTTGCTATGGCTGTCCTACAGAACCGATGTGCCACTATATGTCCAAGTTAACGACGTCTCTGTTACTCCCACTATGAGTCTCTCGAGTTAGCAAATGTACGTCGCCGGATGACGAGGCATTTGGCTACCTTAAGAGAGTCATAGTTACTGCAGCCAGCTGCTCCCCCTTCCTTGAATCTTTCCTCCCTTAAAATCGTACTGTGGTCAGTCCTGCAGAAGCGATACGCCACCACCTGTGCATGTTACCGTTGTCTGAGTTACTTCGATGACGATTACTTCGAGTTTTCAAATAAATTTCGCCGAGTGACGAGGCATTTGGCTACCTTAAGAGAGTCATAGTTACTGCAGCCAGCTGCTCCCCCTTCTTTGAATCTTTCCTCTCTTGAATTCGTACTGTGGTGTCCTGCAGAAGCGATACGACACCACCTGTCCATGTTACCGTTGTCTGAGTTACTTCAACGACGATTTCCTCGAGTTTTCAAATAAATTTCGCCGAGTGACGAGGCATTTGGCTACCTTAAGAGAGTCATAGTTACTGCTGCCAGCTGCTCGACCTACTTTCTTTCTTTCCACTCATTAATTATTACTGTGGTCAGTCCTGCATGAGCAATATGCCACTACTACATGTAAACCTTAACGTTGTCTGAGCTACCTTAACAGAGATATTCTCATGTTTCCAAATAAAATTTCACATGGTGACGAGGCATTTGGCTACCTTAAGGGAGTCATAGTACCCCTGCCTGCTGCTCCCACTTTTCTAAGGCCTTTCTCTCTATCATTCTTGCTATGGCTGTCCTACAGAACCGATGTGCCACTATATGTCCACGTTAACGTCGTCTCTGTTACTTCCACTACGAGTCTCTCGAGTTAGCAAATGTACGTCGCCGGATGACGAGGCATTTGGCTACCTTAAGAGAGTCATAGTTACTGCAGCCAGCTGCTCCCCCTTCTTTCAATCTTTCCTCTCTTTAATTCGTACCTTGGTGTCCTGCAGAAGCGATACGCCACCACCTGTCCATGTTACCGTTGTCTGAGTTACTTCAACGACGATTTCCTCGAGTTTTCAAATAAATTTCTCCGAGTGACGAGGCATTTGGCTACCTTAAGAGAGTCATAGTTACTGCTGCCAGCTGCTCGACCTACTTTCTTTCTTTCCACTCTTTAATTATTACTGTGGTCAGTCCTGCAAGAGCAATATGCCACTACATGTAAACCTTAACGTTGTCTGAGCTACATTAACGAAAATATCCTCGAGTTTTCAAAAAAAATTTTACATGGTGACGAGGCATTTGGTTACCTCAAGGGAGTCATAGTACCCCTGCCTGCTGCTCCCGCTTTTCTAAGACTTTTCTCTCTATCATTCTTGCTATGGCTGTCCTACAGAACCGATGTGCCACTATATGTCCACGTTAACGTCGTCTCTGTTACTCCCACTACGAGTCTCTCGAGTTAGCAAATGTACCTCGCCGGGAGACGAGGCATTTGGCTACCTTATAAGCGTCATAGTTACTGCAGCCAGCTGCTCCCCCTTCTTTGAATCTTTCCTGTCTTTAATTCGTACTGTGGTCAGTCCTGCAGAAGCGATACGCCACCACCTGTCCATGTTACCGTTGTCTGAGTTACTTCAACGACGATTTCCTCGAGTTTTCAAATAAATTTCGCCGAGTGACGAGGCATTTGGTTACCTTAAGAGAGTCATAGTTACTGCAGCCAGCTGCTCCCCCTTCCTTGAATCTTTCCTCCCTTAAAATCGTACTGTGGTCAGTCCTGCAGAAGCGATACGCCACCACCTGTCCATGTTACCGTTGTCTGAGTTACTTCTACGACGATTTCCTCGAGTTTTCAAATAAATCTCGCCGAGTGACGAGGCATTTGGCTACCTTAAGAGAATCATAGTTACTGCTGCCAGCTGCTCGACCTACTTTCTTTCTTTCCACTCATTAATTATTACTGTGGTCAGTCCTGCATGAGCAATATGCCACTACTACATGTAAACCTTAACGTTGTCTGAGCTACCTTAACAGAGATATTCTCGAGTTTCCAAATAAAATTTCACATGGTGACGAGGCATTTGGCTACCTTAAGGGAGTCATAGTACCCCTGCCTGCTGCTCCCACTTTTCTAAGGCCTTTCTCTCTATCATTCTTGCTATGGCTGTCCTACAGAACCGATGTGCCACTATATGTCCAAGTTAACGACGTCTCTGTTACTCCCACTATGAGTCTCTCGAGTTAGCAAATGTACGTCGCCGAATGACGAGGCATTTGGCTACCTTAAGAGAGTCATAGTTACTGCAGCCAGCTGCTACCCCTTCTTTCAATCTTTCCTCTCTTTGATTCGTACCTTGGTGTCCTGCAGAAGCGATACGCCACCACCTGTCCATGTTACCGTTGTCTGAGTTACTTCAACGACCATTTCCTCGAGTTTTCAAATAAATTTCTCCGAGTGACGAGGCATTTGGCTACCTTAAGAGAGTCATGTAAACCTTAACGTTGTCTGAGCTACCTTAACAGAGATATTCTCGAGTTTCCAAATAAAATTTCACATGGTGACGAGGCATTTGGCTACCTTAAGGGAGTCATAGTACCCCTGCCTGCTGCTCCCACTTTTCTAAGGCATCAAACCAGTCTCAGGACTGAAGACCACAACAACAACAACAAGAGAGTCATAGTTACTGCTGCCAGCTGCTCGACCTACTTTCTTTCTTTCCACTCTTTAATTATTACTGTGGTCAGTCCTGCAAGAGCAATATGCCACTACATGTAAACCTTAACGTTGTCTGAGCTACATTAACGAAAATATCCTCGAGTTTTCAAAAAAAATTTTACATGGTGACGAGGCATTTGGTTACCTCAAGGGAGTCATAGTACCCCGGCCTGCTGCTCCCACTTTTCTAAGCCCTTTCTCTCTATCATTCTTGCTATGGCTGTCCTACAGAACCGATGTGCCACTATATGTCCACGTTAACGTCGTCTCTGTTACTCCCACTACGAGTCTCTCGAGTTAGCAAATGTACCTCGCCGGATGACGAGGCATTTGGCTACCTAATAAGCGTCATAGTTACTGCAGCCAGCTGCTCCCCCTTCTTTGAATCTTTCCTCCCTTAAAATCGTACTGTGGTCAGTCCTGCAGAAGCGATACGCCACCACCTGTGCATGTTACCGTTGTCTGAGTTACTTCGATGACGATTACTTCGAGTTTTCAAATAAATTTCGCCGAGTGACGAGGCATTTGGCTACCTTAAGAGAGTCATAGTTACTGCAGCCAGCTGCTCCCCCTTCTTTGAATCTTTCCTCTCTTGAATTCGTACTGTGGTGTCCTGCAGAAGCGATACGACACCACCTGTCCATGTTACCGTTGTCTGAGTTACTTCAACGACGATTTCCTCGAGTTTTCAAATAAATTTCGCCGAGTGACGAGGCATTTGGCTACCTTAAGAGGGTCATAGTTACTGCTGCCAGCTGCTCGACCTACTTTCTTTGACCGAGCGAGGTGGCGCAGTGGTTAGCACACTGGACTCGCATTCGGGAGGACGACGGTTCAATCCCGTCTCCGGCCATCCTGATTTAGGTTTTCCGTGATTTCCCTAAATCGTTTCAGGCAAATGCCGGGATGATTCCTTTGAAAGGGCACGGCCGATTTCCTTCCCAATCCTTCCCTAACCCGAGCTTGCGGTCCGTCTCTAATGACCTCATTGTCGACGGGACGTTAAACGCTTACCACCACCACCACCTACTTTCTTTCTTTCCACTCATTAATTATTACTGTGGTCAGTCCTGCATGAGCAATATGCCACTACTACATGTAAACCTTAACGTTGTCTGAGCTACCTTAACAGAGATATTCTCATGTTTCCAAATAAAATTTCACATGGTGACGAGGCATTTGGCTACCTTAAGGGAGTCATAGTACCCCTGCCTGCTGCTCCCACTTTTCTAAGGCCTTTCTCTCTATCATTCTTGCTATGGCTGTCCTACAGAACCGATGTGCCACTATATGTCCACGTTAACGACGTCTCTGTTACTCCCACTACGAGTCTCTCGAGTTAGCAAATGTACGTCGCCGGATGACGAGGCATTTGGCTACCTTAAGAGAGTCATAGTTACTGCAGCCAGCTGCTCCCCCTTCTTTCAATCTTTCCTCTCTTTAATTCGTACCTTGGTGTCCTGCAGAAGCGATACGCCACCACCTGTCCATGTTACCGTTGTCTGAGTTACTTCAACGACGATTTCCTCGAGTTTTCAAATAAATTTCTCCGAGTGACGAGGCATTTGGCTACCTTAAGAGAGTCATAGTTACTGCTGCCAGCTGCTCGACCTACTTTCTTTCTTTCCACTCTTTAATTATTACTGTGGTCAGTCCTGCAAGAGCAATATGCCACTACATGTAAACCTTAACGTTGTCTGAGCTACATTAACGAAAATATCCTCGAGTTTTCAAAAAAAATTTTACATGGTGACGAGGCATTTGGTTACCTCAAGGGAGTCATAGTACCCCTGCCTGCTGCTCCCACTTTTCTAAGCCCTTTCTCTCTATCATTCTTGCTATGGCTGTCCTACAGAACCGATGTGCCACTATATGTCCACGTTAACGTCGTCTCTGTTACTCCCACTACGAGTCTCTCGAGTTAGCAAATGTACCTCGCCGGATGACGAGGCATTTGGCTACCTAATAAGCGTCATAGTTACTGCAGCCAGCTGCTCCCCCTTCTTTGAATCTTTCCTCCCTTAAAATCGTACTGTGGTCAGTCCTGCAGAAGCGATACGCCACCACCTGTGCATGTTACCGTTGTCTGAGTTACTTCGATGACGATTACTTCGAGTTTTCAAATAAATTTCGCCGAGTGACGAGGCATTTGGCTACCTTAAGAGAGTCATAGTTACTGCAGCCAGCTGCTCCCCCTTCTTTGAATCTTTCCTCTCTTGAATTCGTACTGTGGTGTCCTGCAGAAGCGATACGACACCACCTGTCCATGTTACCGTTGTCTGAGTTACTTCAACGACGATTTCCCCGAGTTTTCAAATAAATTTCGCCGAGTGACGAGGCATTTGGCTACCTTAAGAGAGTCATAGTTACTGCTGCCAGCTGCTCGACCTACTTTCTTTCTTTCCACTCATTAATTATTACTTGGTCAGTCCTGCATGAGCAATATGCCACTACTACATGTAAACCTTAACTTTGTCTGAGCTACCTTAACAGAGATATTCTCATGTTTCCAAATAAAATTTCACATGGTGACGAGGCATTTGGCTACCTTAAGGGAGTCATTGTACCCCTGCCTGCTGCTCCCACTTTTCTAAGGCCTTTCTCTCTATCATTCTTGCTATGGCTGTCCTACAGAACCGATGTGCCACT
>NW_025726116.1:0-139166 GCF_021461395.2 Schistocerca americana
ATTTCTATGATTTGAACTTCTGCTGTGAGTCCAGTTTTAGTTTCCGATGCTTCACTTCAGGTTTACTGTATCCCTGGGACCTTCTTATTGACGATGAAACACAGAAATTGCATCCGAATTTAATAAAAAAGGCACAATGCCGGCTTAAGTACAAGAGGACTGATACTCTAACTGTCTATGATTTGAACCCCTCCTGTGAGTCCAGATTTAGTTTCCGATGCTTAACTTCCAGGTTTACGGTATCCCTTGGACCTTCTTATTGACGATGAAACACTGAAATTTGATCCCAATTTAATACAAAAGGCTCAATGCCGACTTAAGTACAAGAGGACTGATACTCTAACTTTCTATGATTTGAACCTCTCCTATGAGACCAGTTTTAGTTTCCGATGCTTCACGTCAGGTTTACTGTATCCCTTGGACCCTCTTATTGACGATGACACACAGAAATTGCATCCGAATTTAATACAAAAGGCACAATGCCGAATTAAGTACAAGAGGACTGAAACTCTAACTATCTATGAATTGAAAATCTGCTGTGAGTCCAGTTTTAGTTTCCGATGCTTCACTTCAGGTTTACTGTATCCCTTGGACCTTCTTATTGACGATGAAACACAGAAATTGCATCCGAATTTAATACAAAAGGCACAATGCCGACTTAAGTACAAGAGGACTGATACTCTAACTTTCTATGATTTGAACCTCTCCTGTGAGTCCAGTTTTAGTTTCTGATGCTTCACTTCAGGTTTACGGTATCCCTTGGGCCAACTTATTGACGATGAAACACAGACATTGCATCCGAATATAATACAAAAGGCACAATGCCAACTTACGTACAAGAGGACTGAAACTCTGACTTTCTATGATTTGAGCCTCTGCTGTGAGTCCAGTTTTAGTTTCCGATGCTTAACTTCAGGTTTACTGTATCCCTTGGACCTTCTTATTGACGATGAAACACAGAAATTGCATCCGAATTTAATACAAAAGGCACAATGCCGACTTAAGTACAAGAGGACTGAAACTCTAACTTTCTATGATTTGAACATCTGCTGTGAGTCCAGTTTTAGTTTCCGATGCTTCACTTCAGGTTTACTGTATCCCTGGGATCTTCTTATTGACGATGAAACACAGAATTTGCATCCGAATTTAATAAAAGAGGCACAATGGCGACTTAAGTACAAGAGGACTGATACTCTAACTTTCTATGATTTGAACCCCTCCTGTGAGTCCAGTTTTAGATTCCGATGCTTAACTTCAGTTTTACTGTATCCCTTAGACCCTCTTATTGACGATGAAACACAGAAATTGCTTCCGAATTTAATAAAAAAGGCACAATGCCGACTTAAGTACAAGATGACTGATACTCTAACTTTCTATGATTAGAACCCCTCCTGTGAGTCCAGTTTTAGATTCCGATGCTTAACTTCAGGTTTACGGTATCCCTTGGACCTTCTTATTGACGATGAAACACTGAAATTAGATCCGAATTTCATTCAAAAGGCACAATGCCGACTTAAGTACAAGAGGACTGATACTCTAACTTTCTATGATTTGAACCCCTCCTGTGAGTCCAGTTTTAGTTTCCGATGTTTCACTTCAGGTTTACTGTATCCCTTGGACCTTCTTATTGACGATGAAACACAGAAATTGCATCCGAATTTAATAAAAAAGGCACAATGCCGACTTAAGTACAAGAGGACTGATACTCTAACTTTCTATGTTTTTGAACCCCTCCTGTGAGTCCAGTACTAGCTTCCGATGCTTAACTTCAGTTATACTGTATCCCTTGGACCTTCTCATTGACGATGAAACACAGAAATTGCATCCGAATTTAATACAAAAGGCACAATGCCGACTTAGGTACAAGAGGACTGATACTCTAATTTTCTATGATTTGAACCACACCTGTGAGTCCAGTTTTAGATTCTGATGCTTCACTTCAGGTTTACTGTATCCCTTGGACCCTCTTATTGACGATGAAACACAGAAATTGCATCCGAATTTAATAAAAAAGGCACAAAGCCGACTTAAGTACAAGAGAACTGATACTCTAACTTTCTATGATATGATCCAATCCTGTGAGTCAAGTTTTAGTTTCCGATGCTTAACTTCAGGTTTACTGTATCCCTTGGAATTTCTTATTGACGATAAAACACAGAAATTGCATCCGAATTTAATACAAAAGGCACAATGCCGACTTAAGTACAAGAGGACTGATACTCTAACTTTTCTATGATTGAACCCCTCCTGTGAGTCCAGTTTTAGATTCCGATGCTTAACTTCTGGTTCACTGTATCCCTTGGACATTTTTATTGACGATGAAACACAGAAATTGCATGCGAATTTAATAAAAAAGGCACAATGCCGACTTAAGTACAAGAGGACTGAAACTCTAACTTTCTATGATTTGAACCTCTGCTGTGAGTCCAGTTTTAGTTTCCGATGCTTCACTTCAAGTTTACTGTATCCCTTGGACCTTCTTATTGACGATGAAACACAGAAATTGCATCCGAATTTAATACAAAAGGCACAATGCCGACTTAAGTACAAGAGGACTGATACTCTATCTTTCTATGATTTGAACCCCTCCTGTGAGTCCTGTTTTAGATTCCGATGCTTAACTTCTGGTTTACTGTATCCCTTGGACCTTCTTATTGACGATGAAACACAGAAATTGCATCCGAATTTAATACAAAAGGCACAATGCCGACTTAAGTACAAGAGGACTGAAACTCTAACTTTCTATGATTTGAACCTCTGCTGTGAGTCCAGTTTTAGTTTCCGATGCTTCACTTCAGGTTTACTGTATCCCTTGGACCTTCTTATTGACGATGAAACACAGAAATTGCGTCCGAATTTATTACAAAAGGCACAATGCCGACTTAAGTACAAGAGGACTGATACTCTATCTTTCTATGATTTGAACCCCTCCTGCGAGTCCTGTTTTAGATTCCGATGCTTAACTTCTGGTTTACTGTATCCCTTGGACCTTCTTATTGACGATGAAACACAGAAATTGCATCCGAATTTGATACAAAAGGCACAATGCCGACTTAAGTACAAGAGGACTGAAACTCTAACTTTCTATGATTTGAACCTCTGCTGTGAGTCCAGTTTTAGTTTCCGATGCTTCACTTCAGGTTTACTGTATCCCTTGGACCTTCTTATTGACGATGAAACACAGAAATTGCGTCCGAATTTATTACAAAAGGCACAATGCCGACTTAAGTAAAAGAGAACTGAAACTCTAACTTTCTATGATTTCAACCTCTGCTGTGAGTCCTGCTTTAGTTTCCGATGCTTCACTTCAGGTTTACTGTATTCCTTGGTCCTTCTTATTGACGATGAAACACAGATATTGCATCCGAATTTAATACGAAAGGCACAATGCCGACTTAAGTACAAGAGGACTGAAACTCTAACTTTCTACGATTTGAACCTCTGCTGTGAGTCCAGTTTAAGTTTCCGATGCTTCACTTCAGGTATACTGTATCTATTGGACCTTCTTATTGACGATGAAACACAGAAATTGCATCCGAATTTAATACAAAAGGCACAATGCCGACTTAAGTACAAGGCGACTAATACTCTAACTTTCTATGATTTGAACCCCTCCTGTGAGTCCAGTTTTAGATTCCGATGCTTAACTTCAGGTTTACGGTATCCCTTGGACTTTCTTATTGACGATGAAACACTGAAATTAGATCCGAATTTAATTCAAAAGGCACAATGCCGACTTAAGTACAAGAGGACTGATACTCTAACTTTCTATGATTTGAACCCCTCCTGTGAGTCCAGTTTTAGTTTCCGATGTTTCACTTCAGGTTTACTGTATCCCTTGGACCTTCTTATTGACGATGAAACACAGAAATTGCATCCGAATTTAATAAAAAAGGCACAATGCCGACTTAAGTACAAGAGGACTGATACTCTAACATTCTATGTTTTTGAACCCCTCCTGTGAGTCCAGTACTAGCTTCCGATGCTTAACTTCAGTTATACTGTATCCCTTGGACCTTCTTATTGACGATGAAACACAGAAATTGCATCCGAATTTAATACAAAAGGCACAATGCCGACTTAGGTACAAGAGGACTGATACTCTAATTTTCTATGATTTGAACCACACCTGTGAGTCCAGTTTTAGATTCTGATGCTTCACTTCAGGTTTACTGTATCCCTTGGACCCTCTTATTGACGATGAAACACAGAAATTGCATCCGAATTTAATAAAAAAGGCACAAAGCCGACTTAAGTACAAGAGAACTGATACTCTAACTTTCTATGATATGATCCAATCCTGTGAGTCAAGTTTTAGTTTCCGATGCTTAACTTCAGGTTTACTGTATCCCTTGGAACTTCTTATTGACGATGAAACACAGAAATTGCGTCCGAATTTAATACAAAAGGCACAATGCCGACTTAAGTACAAGAGGACTGATACTCTAACTTTTCTATGATTGAACCCCTCCTGTGAGTCCAGTTTTAGATTCCGATGCTTAACTTCTGGTTTACTGTATCCCTTGGACCTTCTTATTGACGATGAAACACAGAAATTGCATCCGAATTTGATACAAAAGGCACAATGCCGACTTAAGTACAAGAGGACTGAAACTCTAACTTTCTATGATTTGAACCTCTGCTGTGAGTCCAGTTTTAGTTTCCGATGCTTCACTTCAGGTTTACTGTATCCCTTGGACCTTCTTATTGACGATGAAACACAGAAATTGCGTCCGAATTTATTACAAAAGGCACAATGCCGACTTAAGTACTAGAGGACTGATACTCTAACTTTCTATGATTTGAACCTCTCCTGTGAGTCCAGTTTTAGTTTCTGATGCTTCACTTCAGGTTTACGGTATCCCTTGGGCCAACTTATTGACGATGAAACACAGAAATTGCATCCGAATATAATACAAAAGGCACAATGCCAACTTACGTACAAGAGGACTGAAACTCTGACTTTCTATGATTTGAGCCTCTGCTGTGAGTCCAGTTTTAGTTTCCGATGCTTAACTTCAGGTTTACTGTATCCCTTGGACCTTCTTATTGACGATGAAACACAGAAATTGCATCCGAATTTAATACAAAAGGCACAATGCCGACTTAAGTACAAGAGGACTGAAACTCTAACTTTCTATGATTTGAACATCTGCTGTGAGTCCAGTTTTAGTTTCCGATGCTTCACTTCAGGTTTACTGTATCCCTGGGACCTTCTTATTGACGATGAAACACAGAATTTGCATCCGAATTTAATAAAAGAGGCACAATGGCGACTTAAGTACAAGAGGACTGATACTCTAACTTTCTATGATTTGAACCCCTCCTGTGAGTCCAGTTTTAGATTCCGATGCTTAACTTCAGTTTTACTGTATCCCATAGACCCTCTTATTGACGATGAAACACAGAAATTGCTTCCGAATTTAATAAAAAAGGCACAATGCCGACTTAAGTACAAGATGACTGATACTCTAACTTTCTATGATTAGAACCCCTCCTGTGAGTCCAGTTTTAGATTCCGATGCTTAACTTCAGGTTTACGGTATCCCTTGGACCTTCTTATTGACGATGAAACACTGAAATTAGATCCGAATTTCATTCAAAAGGCACAATGCCGACTTAAGTACAAGAGGACTGATACTCTAACTTTCTATGATTTGGACCCCTCCTGTGAGTCTAGTTTTAGTTTCCGATGTTTCACTTCAGGTTTACTGTATCCCTTGGACCTTCTTATTGACGATGAAACACAGAAATTGCATCCGAATTTAATAAAAAAGGCACAATGCCGACTTAAGTACAAGAGGACTGATACTCTAACTTTCTATGTTTTTGAACCCCTCCTGTGAGTCCAGTACTAGCTTCCGATGCTTAACTTCAGTTATACTGTATCCCTTGGACCTTCTCATTGACGATGAAACACAGAAATTGCATCCGAATTTAATACAAAAGGCACAATGCCGACTTAGGTACAAGAGGACTGATACTCTAATTTTCTATGATTTGAACCACACCTGTGAGTCCAGTTTTAGATTCTGATGCTTCACTTCAGGTTTACTGTATCCCTTGGACCCTCTTATTGACGATGAAACACAGAAATTGCATCCGAATTTAATAAAAAAGGCACAAAGCCGACTTAAGTACAAGAGAACTGATACTCTAACTTTCTATGATATGATCCAATCCTGTGAGTCAAGTTTTAGTTTCCGATGCTTAACTTCAGGTTTACTGTATCCCTTGGAATTTCTTATTGACGATGAAACACAGAAATTGCATCCGAATTTAATACAAAAGGCACAATGCCGACTTAAGTACAAGAGGACTGATACTCTAACTTTTCTATGATTGAACCCCTCCTGTGAGTCCAGTTTTAGATTCCGATGCTTAACTTCTGGTTCACTGTATCCCTTGGACATTTTTATTGACGATGAAACACAGAAATTGCATGCGAATTTAATAAAAAAGGCACAATGCCGACTTAAGTACAAGAGGACTGAAACTCTAACTTTCTATGATTTGAACCTCTGCTGTGAGTCCAGTTTTAGTTTCCGATGCTTCACTTCTAGTTTACTGTATCCCTTGGACCTTCTTATTGACGATGAAACACAGAAATTGCATCCGAATTTAATACAAAAGGCACAATGCCGACTTAAGTACAAGAGGACTGATACTCTATCTTTCTATGATTTGAACCCCTCCTGTGAGTCCTGTTTTAGATTCCGATGCTTAACTTCTGGTTTACTGTATCCCTTGGACCTTCTTATTGACGATGAAACACAGAAATTGCATCCGAATTTAATACAAAAGGCACAATGCCGACTTAAGTACAAGAGGACTGAAACTCTAACTTTCTATGATTTGAACCTCTGCTGTGAGTCCAGTTTTAGTTTCCGATGCTTCACTTCAGGTTTACTGTATCCCTTGGACCTTCTTATTGACGATGAAACACAGAAATTGCGTCCGAATTTATTACAAAAGGCACAATGCCGACTTAAGTACAAGAGGACTGATACTCTATCTTTCTATGATTTGAACCCCTCCTGTGAGTCCTGTTTTAGATTCCGATGCTTAACTTCTGGTTTACTGTATCCCTTGGACCTTCTTATTGACGATGAAACACAGAAATTGCATCCGAATTTGATACAAAAGGCACAATGCCGACTTAAGTACAAGAGGACTGAAACTCTAACTTTCTATGATTTGAACCTCTGCTGTGAGTCCAGTTTTAGTTTCCGATGCTTCACTTCAGGTTTACTGTATCCCTTGGACCTTCTTATTGACGATGAAACACAGAAATTGCGTCCGAATTTATTACAAAAGGCACAATGCCGACTTAAGTAAAAGAGAACTGAAACTCTAACTTTCTATGATTTCAACCTCTGCTGTGAGTCCTGCTTTAGTTTCCGATGCTTCACTTCAGGTTTACTGTATTCCTTGGTCCTTCTTATTGACGATGAAACACAGATATTGCATCCGAATTTAATACGAAAGGCACAATGCCGACTTAAGTACAAGAGGACTGAAAGTCTAACTTTCTACGATTTGAACCTCTGCTGTGAGTCCAGTTTAAGTTTCCGATGCTTCACTTCAGGTATACTGTATCTATTGGACCTTCTTATTGACGATGAAACACAGAAATTGCATCCAAATTTAATACAAAAGGCACAATGCCGACTTAAGTACAAGGGGACTGACACTCTAACTTTCCATGATTTGAACCCTTCCTGTGAGTCCAGTTTTAGATTCCGATGCTTAACTTCAGGTTTACTGTATCCCTTGGACCTACTTATTGACGATGAGACACAGAAATTGCATCCGAATTTAATACAAAAGGCACAATGCCGACTTAAGTACAAGGCGACTAATACTCTAACTTTCTATGATTTGAACCCCTCCTGTGAGTCCAGTTTTAGATTCCGATGCTTAACTTCAGGTTTACGGTATCCCTTGGACCTTCTTATTGACGATGAAACACTGAAATTAGATCCGAATTTAATCCAAAGGCACAATGCCGACTTAAGTACAAGAGGACTGATACTCTAACTTTCTATGATTTGAACCCCTCCTGTGAGTCCAGTTTTAGTTTCCGATGTTTCACTTCAGGTTTACTGTATCCCTTGGACCTTCTTATTGACGATGAAACACAGAAATTGCATCCGAATTTAATAAAAAAGGCACAATGCCGACTTAAGTACAAGAGGACTGATACTCTAACTTTCTATGTTTTTGAACCCCTCCTGTGAGTCCAGTACTAGCTTCCGATGCTTAACTTCAGTTATACTGTATCCCTTGGACCTTCTTATTGACGATGAAACACAGAAATTGCATCCGAATTTAATACAAAAGGCACAAAGCCGACTTAGGTACAAGAGGACTGATACTCTAATTTTCTATGATTTGAACCACACCTGTGAGTCCAGTTTTAGATTCTGATGCTTCACTTCAGGTTTACTGTATCCCTTGGACCCTCTTATTGACGATGAAACACAGAAATTGCATCCGAATTTAATAAAAAAGGCACAAAGCCGACTTAAGTACAAGAGAACTGATACTCTAACTTTCTATGATATGATCCAATCCTGTGAGTCAAGTTTTAGTTTCCGATGCTTAACTTCAGGTTTACTGTATCCCTTGGAACTTCTTATTGACGATGAAACACAGAAATTGCGTCCGAATTTAATACAAAAGGCACAATGCCGACTTAAGTACAAGAGGACTGATACTCTAACTTTTCTATGATTGAACCCCTCCTGTGAGTCCAGTTTTAGATTCCGATGCTTAACTTCTGGTTCACTGTATCCCTTGGACATTTTTATTGACGATGAAACACAGAAATTGCATGCGAATTTAATAAAAAAGGCACAATGCCGACTTAAGTACAAGAGGACTGAAACTCTAACTTTCTATGATTTGAACCTCTGCTGTGAGTCCAGTTTTAGTTTCCGATGCTTCACTTCAAGTTTACTGTATCCCTTGGACCTTCTTATTGACGATGAAACACAGAAATTGCATCCGAATTTAATACAAAAGGCACAATGCCGACTTAAGTACAAGAGGACTGATACTCTATCTTTCTATGATTTGAACCCCTCCTGTGAGTCCTGTTTTAGATTCCGATGCTTAACTTCTGGTTTACTGTATCCCTTGGACCTTCTTATTGACGATGAAACACAGAAATTGCATCCGAATTTAATACAAAAGGCACAATGCCGACTTAAGTACAAGAGGACTGAAACTCTAACTTTCTATGATTTGAACCTCTGCTGTGAGTCCAGTTTTAGTTTCCGATGCTTCACTTCAGGTTTACTGTATCCCTTGGACCTTCTTATTGACGATGAAACACAGAAATTGCGTCCGAATTTATTACAAAAGGCACAATGCCGACTTAAGTAAAAGAGAACTGAAACTCTAACTTTCTATGATTTCAACCTCTGCTGTGAGTCCGGCTTTAGTTTCCGATGCTTCACTTCAGGTTTACTGTATTCCTTGGTCCATCTTATTGACGACGAAACACAGATATTGCATCCCAATTTAATACGAAAGGCACAATGCCGACTTAAGTACAAGAGGACTGAAACTCTAACTTTCTACGATTTGAACCTCTGCTGTGAGTCCAGTTTAAGTTTCCGATGCTTCACTTCAGGTATACTGTATCTATTGGACCTTCTTATTGACGATGAAACACAGAAATTGCATCCAAATTTAATACAAAAGGCACAATGACGACTTAAGTACAAGGGGACTGACACTCTAACTTTCCATGATTTGAACCCTTCCTGTGAGTCCAGTTTTAGATTCCGATGCTTAACTTCAGGTTTACTGTATCCCTTGGACCTACTTATTGACGATGAGACACAGAAATTGCATCCGAATTTAATACAAAAGGCACAATGCCGACTTAAGTACAAGGCGACTAACACTCTAACTTTCTATGATTTGAACCTCTGCTGTGAGTCCAGTTTTAGATTCCGATGCTTCACTTCTGGTTTACTTTATCCATTGGACCCTCTTATTGACGATGAAACACAGAAATTGCATCTGAATTTAATACAAAAGGCACAATGCCGACTTAAGTATAAGAGGACTGAAACTCTAACTTTCTATGATTTGAACCTCTGCTGTGAGTCCAGTTTCAGTTTCCGATGCTTCACTTCAGGTTCACTGTATCCCTTGGACCTTATTATTGACGATCAAACACAGAAATTGCATCCGAATTTAATACAAAAGGCACAATGCCGACTTAAGTACAAGAGGACTGAAACTCTAACTTTCTATGATTTGAAGCTCTGCTGTGAGTCCAGTTTCAGTTTCCGATGCTTCACTTCAGGTTTACTGTATCCCTTGGACCTTGTTATTGACGATGAAACACAGAAATTGCATCCGAATTTAATACAAAAGGCACAATGCCGACTTAAGTACAAGAGGACTGAAACTCTAACTTTCTATGATTTGAACTTCTGCTGTGAGTCCAGTTTTAGTTTCCGATGCTTCACTTCAGGTTTACTGTATCCCTGGGACCTTCTTATTGACGATGAAACACAGAAATTGCATCCGAATTTAATAAAAGAGGCACAATGGCGACTTAAGTACAAGAGGACTGATACTCTATCTTTGTATGATTTGAACCCCTCCTGTGAGTCCAGTTTCAGATTCCGATGCTTAACTTCAGGTTTACTGTATCCCTTGGACCTTCTTATTGACGATGAAACACAGAAATTGCATCCGAATTTAATAAAAAAGGCACAATGCCGGCTTAAGTACAAGAGGACTGATACTCTAACTGTCTATGATTTGAACCCCTCCTGTGAGTCCAGATTTTGTTTCCGATGCTTAACTTCAGGTTTACGGTATCCCTTGGACCTTCTTATTGACGATGAAACACTGAAATTTGTTCCCAATTTAATACAAAAGGCTCAATGCCGACTTAAGTACAAGAGGACTGATACTCTAACTTTCTATGATTTGAACCTCTCCTGTGAGACCAGTTTTAGTTTCCGATGCTTCACGTCAGGTTTACTGTATCCCTTGGACCCTCTTATTGACGATGAAACACAGAAATTGCATCCGAATTTAATACAAAAGGCACAATGCCGAATTAAGTACAAGAGGACTGGAACTCTAACTTTCTATGAATTGAAAATCTGCTGTGAGTCCAGTTTTAGTTTCCGATGCTTCACTTCAGGTTTACTGTATCCCTTGGACCTTCTTATTGACGATGAAACACAGAAATTGCATCCGAATTTAATACAAAAGGCACAATGCCGACTTAAGTACAAGAGGACTGATACTCTAACTTTCTATGATTTGAACCTCTCCTGTGAGTCCAGTTTTAGTTTCTGATGCTTCACTTCAGGTTTACGGTATCCCTTGGGCCAACTTATTGACGATGAAACACAGAAATTGCATCCGAATATAATACAAAAGGCACAATGCCAACTTACGTACAAGAGGACTGAAACTCTGACTTTGTATGATTTGAGCCTCTGCTGTGAGTCCAGTTTTAGTTTCCGATGCTTAACTTCAGGTTTACTGTATCCCTTGGACCTTCTTATTGACGATGAAACACAGAAATTGCATCCGAATTTAATACAAAAGGCACAATGCCGACTTAAGTACAAGAGGACTGAAACTCTAACTTTCTATGATTTGAACTTCTGCTGTGAGTCCAGTTTTAGTTTCCGATGCTTCACTTCAGGTTTACTGTATCCCTGGGACCTTCTTATTGACGATGAAACACAGAAATTGCATCCGAATTTAATAAAAGAGGCACAATGGCGACTTAAGTACAAGAGGACTGATACTCTAACTTTCTATGATTTGAACCCCTCCTGTGAGTCCAGTTTTAGATTCCGATGCTTAACTTCAGTTTTACTGTATCCCTTAGACCTTCTTATTGACGATGAAACACAGAAATTGCTTCCGAATTTAATAAAAAAGGCACAATGCCGACTTAAGTACAAGATGACTGATACTCTAACTTTCTATGATTTGAACCCCTCCTGTGAGTCCAGTTTTAGATTCCGATGCTTAACTTCAGGTTTACGGTATCCCTTGGACCTTCTTATTGACGATGAAACACTGAAATTAGATCCGAATTTAATTCAAAAGGCACAATGCCGACTTAAGTACAAGAGGACTGATACTCTAACTTTCTATGATTTGAACCCCTCCTGTGAGTCCAGTTTTAGTTTCCGATGTTTCACTTCAGGTTTACTGTATCCCTTGGACCTTCTTATTGACGATGAAACACAGAAATTGCATCCGAATTTAATAAAAAAGGCACAATGCCGACTTAAGTACAAGAGGACTGATACTCTAACTTTCTATGTTTTTGAACCCCTCCTGTGAGTCCAGTACTAGCTTCCGATGCTTAACTTCAGTTATACTGTATCCCTTGGACCTTCTTATTGACGATGAAACACAGAAATTGCATCCGAATTTAATACAAAAGGCACAATGCCGACTTAAGTACAAGAGGACTGATACTCTAATTTTCTATGATTTGAACCACACCTGTGAGTCCAGTTTTAGATTCTGATGCTTCACTTCAGGTTTACTGTATCCCTTGGACCCCCTTATTGACGAAGAAACACAGAAATTGCATCCGAATTTAATAAAAAAGGCACAAAGCCGACTTAAGTACAAGAGAACTGATACTCTAACTTTCTATGATATGATCCAATCCTGTGAGTCAAGTTTTAGTTTCCGATGCTTAACTTCAGGTTTACTGTATCCCTTGGAACTTCTTATTGACGATGAAACACAGAAATTGCATCCGAATTTAATACAAAAGGCACAATGCCGACTTAAGTACAAGAGGACTGATACTCTAACTTTTCTATGATTGAACCCCTCCTGTGAGTCCAGTTTTAGATTCCGATGCTTAACTTCTGGTTCACTGTATCCCTTGGACATTCTTATTGACGATGAAACACAGAAATTGCATGCGAATTTAATAAAAAAGGCACAATGCCGACTTAAGTACAAGAGAACTGAAACTCTAACTTTCTATGATTTGAACCTCTGCTGTGAGTCCAGTTTTAGTTTCCGATGCTTCACTTCAAGTTTACTGTATCCCTTGGACCTTCTTATTGACGATGAAACACAGAAATTGCATCCGATTGTAATAAAAAAGGCACAATGCCGACTTAAGTACAAGAGGATTGATACTCTAACTTTCTATGATTTGAACCCCTCCTGTGAGTCCAGTTTTAGATTCCGATGCTTAACTTCTGGTCTACTGTATCCCTTGGACCTTCTTATTGACGATGAAACACAGAAATTGCATCCGAATTTAATACAAAAGGCACAATGCCGACTTAAGTACAAGAGGACTGATACTCTAACTTTCTATGATTTGAACCTCTCCTGTGAGTCCAGTTTTAGTTTCCGATGCTTCCTTCAGGTTTACTGTATCCCTTGGACCTTCTTATTGACGATGAAACACGGAAATTACATCCGAATTTAATACAAAAGGCACAATGCCGACTTAAGTACAAGAGGACTGATACTCTATCTTACTATGATTTGAACCCCTCCTGTGAGTCCTGTTTTAGATTCCGATGCTTAACGTCTGGTTTACTGTATCCCTTGGACCTTCTTATTGACGATGAAACACAGAAATTGCATCCGAATTTAATACAAAAGGCACAATGCCGACTTAAGTACAAGAGGACTGAAACTCTAACTTTCTATGATTTGAACCTCTGCTGTGAGTCCAGTTTTAGTTTCCGATGCTTCACTTCAGGTTTACTGTATCCCTTGGACCTTCTTATTGACGATGAAACACAGAAATTGCGTCCGAATTTAATACAAAAGGCACAATGCCGACTTAAGTAAAAGAGAACTGAAACTCTAACTTTCTATGATTTCTACCTCTGCTGTGAGTCCTGCTTTAGTTTCCGATGCTTCACTTCAGGTTTACTGTATCCCTTGGTCCTTCTTATTGACGATGAAAGACAGATATTGCATCCGAATTTAATACGAAAGGCACAATGCCGACTTAAGTACAAGAGGACTGAAACTCTAACTTTCTACGATTTGAACCTCTGCTGTGAGTCCAGTTTAAGTTTCCGATGCTTAACTTCAGGTTTACTGTATCTATTGGACCTTCTTATTGACGATGAAACACAGAAATTGCATCCAAATTTAATACAAAAGGAACAATGCCGACTTAAGTACAAGGGGACTGATACTCTAACTTTCCATGATTTGAACCCTTCCTGTGAGTCCAGTTTTAGATTCCGATGCTTAACTTCAGGTTTACTGTATCCCTTGGACCTACTTATTGACGATGAGACACAGAAATTGCATCCGAATTTAATACAAAAGGCACAATGCCGACTTAAGTACAAGGCGACTAATACTCTAACTTTCTATGATTTGAACCTCTGCTGTGAGTCCAGTTTTAGATTCTGATGCTTCACTTCTGGTTTACTTTATCCATTGGACCCTCTTATTGACGATGAAACACAGAAATTGCATCTGAATCTAATACAAAAGGCACAATGCCGACTTAAATATAAGAGGACTGAAACTCTAACTTTCTATGATTTGAACCTCTGCTGTGAGTCCAGTTTCAGTTTCCGATGCTTCACTTCAGGTTTACTGTATCCCTTGGACCTTGTTATTGACGATGAAACACAGAAATTGCATCCCAATTTAATACAAAAGGCACAATGCCGACTTAAGTACAAGAGGACTGAAACTCTAACTTTCTATGATTTGAACCTCTGCTGTGAGTCCAGTTTCAGTTTCCGATGCTTCACTTCAGGTTTACTGTATCCCTTGGACCTTGTTATTGACGATGAAACACAGAATTTGCATCCGAATTTAATACAAAAGGCACAATGCCGACTTAAGTACAAGAGGACTGAAACTCTAACTTTCTATGATTTGAACTTCTGCTGTGAGTCCAGTTTTAGCTTCCGATGCTTCACTTCAGGTTTACTGTATCCCTGGGACCTTCTTATTGACGATGAAACACAGAAATTGCATCCGAATTTAATAAAAGAGGCACAATGGCGACTTAAGTACAAGAGGACTGATACTCTAACTTTCTATGATTTGAACCCCTCCTGTGAGTCCAGTTTCAGATTTCGATGCTTAACTTCAGGTTTACTGTATCCCTTGGACCTTCTTATTGACGATGAAACACAGAACTTGCATCCGAATTTAATAAAAAAGGCACAATGCCGGCTTAAGTACAAGAGGACTGATACTCTAACTGTCTATGATTTGAACCCCTCCTGTGAGTCCAGATTTTAGTTTCCGATGCTTAACTTCAGGTTTACGGTATCCCTTGGACCTTCTTATTGACGATGAAATACTGAAATTTGATCCCAATTTAATACAAAAGTCTCAATGCCGACTTAAGTACAAGAGGACTGATACTCTAACTTTCTATGATTTGAACCTCTCCTGTGAGACCAGTTTTAGTTTCCGATGCTTCACGTCAGGTTTACTGTATCCCTTGGACCCTCTAATTGACGATGAAACACAGAAATTGCATCCGAATTTAATACAAAAGGCACAATGCCGAATTAAGTACAAGAGGACTGAAACTCTAACTTTCTATGAATTGAAAATCTGCTGTGAGTCCAGTTTTAGTTTCCGATGCTTCACGTCAGGTTTACTGTATCCCTTGGACCTTCTTATTGACGATGAAACACAGAAATTGCATCCGAATTTAATACAAAAGGCACAATGCCGACTTAAGTACAAGAGGACTGATACTCTAACTTTCTATGATTTGAACCTCTCCAGTGAGTCCAGTTTTAGTTTCTGATGCTTCACTTCAGATTTACGGTATCCCTTGGGCCAACTTATTGACGATGAAACACAGAAATTGCATCCGAATATAATACAAAAGGCACAATGCCAACTTACGTACAAGAGGACTGAAACTCTGACTTTCTATGATTTGAGCCTCTGCTGTGAGTCCAGTTTTAGTTTCCGATGCTTAACTTCAGGTTTACTGTATCCCTTGGACCTTCTTATTGACGATGAAACACAGAAATTGCATCCGAATTTAATACAAAAGGCACAATGCCGACTTAAGTACAAGAGGACTGAAACTCTAACTTTCTATGATTTGAACTTCTGCTGTGAGTCCAGTTTTAGTTTCCGATGCTTCACTTCAGGTTTACTGTATCCCTGGGGCCTTCTTATTGACGATGAAACACTGAAATTAGATCCGAATTTAATTCAAAAGGCACAATGCCGACTTAAGTACAAGAGGACTGATACTCTAACTTTCTATGATTTGAACCCCTCCTGTGAGTCCAGTTTTAGTTTCCGATGTTTCACTTCAGGTTTTCTGTATCCCTTGGACCTTCTTATTGACGATGAAACACAGAAATTGCATCCGAATTTAATAAAAAAGTCACAATGCCGACTTAAGTACAAGAGGACTGATACTCTAACTTTCTATGTTTTTGAACCCCTCCTGTGAGTCCAGTACTAGCTTCCGATGCTTAACTTCAGTTATACTGTATCCCTTGGACCTTCTTATTGACGATGAAACACAGAAATTGCATCCGAATTTAATACAAAAGGCACAATGCCGACTTAAGTACAAGAGGACTGATACTCTAATTTTCTATGATTTGAACCACACCTGTGAGTCCAGTTTTAGATTCTGATGCTTCACTTCAGGTTTACTGTATCCCTTGGACCCTCTTATTGACGATGAAACACAGAAATTGCATCCGAATTTAATAAAAAAGGCACAAAGCCGACTTAAGTACAAGAGGACTGATACTCTAACTTTCTATGATATGATCCAATCCTGTGAGTCAAGTTTTAGTTTCTGATGCTTAACTTCAGGTTTACTGTATCCCTTGGAACTTCTTATTGACGATGAAACACAGAAATTGCATCCGAATTTAATACAAAAGGCACAATGCCGACTTAAGTACAAGAGGACTGATACTCTAACTTTTCTATGATTGAACCCCTCCCGTGAGTCCAGTTTTAGATTCTGATGCTTAACTTCTGGTTCACTGTATCCCTTGGACATTCTTATTGACGATGAGACACAGAAATTGCATCCGAATTTAATAAAAAAGGCACAATGCCGACTTAAGTACAAGAGGACTGAAACTCTAACTTTCTATGATTTGAACCTCTGCTGTGAGTCCAGTTTTAGTTTCCGATGCTTCACTTCAAGTTTACTGTATCCCTCGGACCTTCTTATTGACGATGAAACACAGAAATTGCATCCGATTGTAATAAAAAAGGCACAATGCCGACTTAAGTACAAGAGGACTGATACTCTTACTTTCTATGATTTGAACCCCTCCTGTGAGTCCAGTTTTAGTTTCCGATGCTTCACTTCAGGTTTACTGTGTCCCTTGGACCTTCGTATTGACGATGAAACACAGAAATCGCATCCGAATTTAATAAAAAAGTCACAATGCCGACTTAAATACAAGAGGACTGATACTCTAACTTTCTATGCTTTTAACCCCTCCTGTGAGTCCAGTTTTAGATTCCGATGCTTAACTTCAGGTTTACTGTATCCCTTGTACCTTCTAATTGACGATGAGACACAGAAATTGCATCCGAATTTGATACAAAAGGCACAATGCCGACTTAAGTACAAGGCGACTGATACTCTAACTCTCTATGATTTGAAACTCTGCTGTGAGTCCAGTTTTAGTTTCCGATGCTTCACTTCAGGTTTACTGTATCCCTTGGACCTTCATATTGACGATGAAACTCAGAAATTGCATCCGAATTTAATAAAAAATGCACAATGCCGACTTAAGTACAAGAGGACGGATACTCTAACTTTCTATGATTTGAACCCCTCCTGTGAGTCCAGTTTAAGTTTCCGATGCTTCACTTCAGGTTTACTGTATCCATTGGACCTTCTTGTTGACGATGAAACACAGAAATTGCATCCGAATTTAATTAAAAAGGCACAATGCCGACTTAAGTACAAGAGGACTGATACTCTAACTTTCTATGATTTGAACCCCTCCTGTGAGTCCAGTTTTAGTTTCCGATGCTTAACTTCTGATTTACTGTATTCCTTGGACCTTCTTATTGACGATGAAACACAGAAATTGCATCCGAATTTAATACGAAAGCCACAATGCCGACTTAAGTACAAGAGGACTGATCCTCTAACATTCTATGATTTGAACCTCTCCAGTGAGTCCAGTTTTAGATTCCGATGCTTCACTTCGAGTTTACTATATCCCTTAAACCCTCTTATTGACGATGAAACATAGAAATTGCATCCGAATTTAATACAAAAGGCACATTGCCGACTTAAGTACAAGACTACTGAAACTGCAACTTACTATGAAATGAACCTCTGCTGTGAGTCCAGTTTTAGTTTCCGATGCTTCACATCAGGTTTACTGTATCCCTTGGACCTTCTTATTGACGATTGAACACAGAAATTGCATAAGAATTTAATACAAAAAGCACAATGCCGACTTACGTACAAGAGGACTGAAACTCTAACTTTCTATGATTTGAGCCTCTGCTGTGAGTCCAGTTTTAGATTCCGATGCTTAACTTCAGGTTTACTGTATCAATTGGATCTTCTTATTGACGATGAAACACAGAAATTGCATCCGAATTTAATACAAAAGGCACAATGATGACTTAAGTACAAGGCGACTGATACTCTAAATTTCTATGGTTAGAACCTCTCCTGTGAGTCCAGTTTTAGATTCTGATGCTTCAGTTCAGGTTTACTGTATCCCTTGGACCTTCTTATTGACGATGAAACACAGAAATTGCATCCGAATTTAATAAAAAAGGCACAATGCCAACTTAAGTACAAGAGGACTGATGCTCTAACATTCTATGATTTGAACCCCTCCTGTGGGTCCCGTTTTGGATTCCGATGCTTAACTTCAGGTTTACTGTATCCCTTGGACCTTCTTATTGACGATGAAACACAGAAATTGCATCCGAATGTAATACAAAAGGCACAATGCCAACTTAAATACAAGAGGACTGATACTCTAACTTTCTATGATTTGAACCCCTCCTGTGAGTCCAGTTTTAGATTCCGATGCTTAACTTCAGGTTTACTGTATCGCTTGGACCTTCTTATTGACGATGAAACACAGAAATTGCATCCGAATTTAATACAAAAGGCACAATGCCGACTTAAGACCAAGAGGACTGAAACTCTAACTTTCTATGATTTGAACTTCTGCTGTTAGTCCAGTTTTAGTTTCCGATGCTACACTTCAGGTTTACTGTATCCCTGGGACCTTCTTATTGACGATGAAACACAGAAATTGCATCCGAATTTAATAAAAAAGGCACAATTGCGACTTAAGTACAAAAGGACTGATACTCTATTTTTCTATGATTTGAACCCCTCCTGTGAGTCCAGTTTTAGATTCCGATGCTTAACTTCAGCTGTACTGTATCCCTTGGACCTTCTTAATGACGATGAAACACAGAAATTGCATCCGAATTTAATAAAAAAGGCACAATGCCGACTTAAGTACAAGAGGACTGATACTCTAATTTTCTATGATTTGAAACCCTCCTGTGAGTCCGGTTTTAGATTCCGATGCTTAACTTCAGGTTTACGGTATCCCTTGGACCTTCTTAATGACGATGAAACATTGAAATTGCATCCGAATTTAATACAAAAGGCACAATGCCGACTTAAGTACAAGAGGACTGATGCTCTAACTTTCTATGATTTGAAGCTCTCCTGTGAGACCAGTTTTAGATTCCGATGCTTCACGTCAGGTTTACTGTATCCCTTGGACCCTCTTATTGACGATGAAACACAGAAATTGCATCCGAATGTAATACAAAAGGCACAATGTCGACTTAAGTGCAAGAGGACTGAAACTCTAAATTTCTATGAATTGAACCTCTGCTGTGAGTCCAGTTTTAGTTTCCGATTCTTCACTTCAGGTTTACTGTATCCCTTGGACCATCTTATTGACGATGAAACACAGAAATTGCATCCGAATTTAATACAAAAGGCACAATGCCGACTTAAGTACAAGAGGACTGAAACTCTAACTTTCTATGATTTGAACCCCTATTGTGAGTCCAGTTTTAGATTCCGATGCTTAACTTCAGGTTTACTGTATCCCTTGGACCATCTTATTGACCATGAAACACAGAAATTGCATCCGAATTTAAAAAAAAAGGCACAATGCCGACTTAAGTTCAAGAGGACTGATACTCTAACTTCCTATGATTTGAACCCCTCCTGTGAGTCCAGTTTTAGATTCCGATGCTTAACTTCAGGTTTACTGTATCAATTGGACCTTCTTATTGACGATGAAACACAGAAATTCATCCGAATTTAATACAAAAGGCACAATGATGACTTAAGTACAAGGCGACTGATACTCTAAATTTCTATGGTTAGAACCTCTCCTGTGAGTCCAGTTTTAGATTCTGATGCTTCAGTTCAGGTTTACTGTATCCCTTGGACCTTCTTATTGACGATGAAACACAGAAATTGCATCCGAATTTAATAAAAAAGGCACAATGCCAACTTAAGTACAAGAGGACTGATGCTCTAACATTCTATGATTTGAACCCCTCCTGTGGGTCCCGTTTTGGATTCCGATGCTTAACTTCAGGTTTACTGTATTGCTTGGACCTTCTTATTGACGATGAAACACAGAAATTGCATCCGAATGTAATAGAAAAGGCACAATGCCAACTTAAATACAAGAGGACTGATACTCTAACTTTCTATGATTTGAACCCCTCCTGTGAGTCCAGTTTTAAATTCCGATGCTTAACTTCAGGTTTACTGTATCCCTTGGACCTTCTTATTGACTATGAAACACAGAAATTGCAACCGAATTTAATAAAAAGGCACAATGCCGACTTAAGTACAAGAGGACTGATACTCTAACTTTCTATGATTAGAACCCCTCCTGTGAGTCCAGTTTTAGTTTCCGATGCTTCACTTCAGGTTTACTGTATCCCTTGGACATTCTAATTGACGATGAAACACAGAAATTTCATCTGACTTTAATAAAAAAGGCACAATGCCGACTTAAGTACAAGAGGACTGATACTCTAACTTTCTATGATTTGACCCCCTCCTGTTAGTCCAGTTTTAGTTTCAGATGCTTCACTTCAGGTTTACTGTATCCCTTGGACCTTCTTATTGACGATGAAACACAGAAATTGCATCCGAATTTAATAAAAAATGCACAATGCCGACTTAAGTACAAGAGGACTGATACTCTAACTCTCTATGATTTGAACTCCTCCTGTGAGTAGAGTATTAGATTCTGATGCCTGACTTCAGGTTTACTGTATCCCTTGGACCTTCTTATTGACGATGAAACACAGAAATTGCATGCGAAGTCAATACAAAAGGCACAATGCCGATTTAAGTACAAGGCGACTGATACTCTAACTTTCAATGATTTGAACTCCGCCTGTGAGTCCAGTTTTAGTATCCGATGCTTCACTTCAGGTTTACTGTATTCCTTGGACCTTCTTATTGACGATGAAACACAGAAATTTCATCCGAATTTAATACAAAAGGCACAATGCCGAATTAAGTACAAGAGGACTGAAACTCTAACTTTCTATGATTTGAACCTCCGCTGTGAGTCCAGTTTAAGTTTCCAATGTTTCACTTCAGGTTTACTGTATCCCTTGGACCTTCTTATTGACGAAGAAACACAGAAACTGCACCCGAATGTAATACAAAAGGCACAATGCCGACTTAAGTACAGGAGGACTGATACTCTAACTTTCTATGATTTGGACCTCTGCTGTGAGTCCAGTTTTAGTTTCCGATGCTTCACTTCAGGTTTACTGTATTCCTTGGACCTTCTTATTGACGATGAAACACAGAAATTTCATCCGAATTGAATAAAAAAGGCACAATGCCGACTTAAGTACAAGAGGACTGATACTCTAACTTTCTATGATTTGATCCACTCCTGTGAGTCCAGTTTTAGATTCCGATGCTTCACTTCAGGTTTACTGTATCCCTTGGACCTTCTTATTGACGATGAAACACAGAAATTGCATCCGGAGTCGATACAAAAGGCACAATGCCGACTTAAGTACAAGGCGACTGATACTCTAACTTTCTATGATTTGATCCTCTGCTGTGAGTCCAGTTTTAGTTTCCGATGCTTCACTTCAGGTTTACTGTATCCCTTGGACCATTTTATTGACGATGAAACACAGAAATTGCATCCGAATTTAATACAAAAGGCACAATGCCGGCTTAAGTACAAGAGGACTGATACTCTAACTTTCTATGATTTGAACCTCTGCTGTGAGTCCAGTTTTAGTTTCCGATGTTTCACTTCAGGTTTACTGTATCCCTTGGACCTTCTTATTGTCGATGAAACACAGAAATTTTATCCGAATTTAATACAAAAGGCACAATGCCGACTTAAGTACAAGATTACTGAATCTCTAACTTTCTATGATTTGAACCTCTGCTGTGAGTCCAGTTTAAGTTTCCAATGTTTCACTTCAGGTGTACTGTATCCCTTGGACCTTCTTATTGACGATGAAACACAGAAATTGCATCCGAATTTAATACAAAAGGCACAATGCCAACTTAAGTACAAGAGGACTGACACTCTAACTTTCTATGATTTGAACCTCTGCTGTGAGTCCAGTTTTAGTTTCCGATGTTTCACTTCAGGTTTACTGTATCCCTTGGACCATCTTATTGACGATGAAACACAGAAATTGCATCCGAATTTAATACAAAAGGCACAATGCCACCTTAAGTACAAGAGGACTGATACTCTAACTTTCTATGATTTGAACCCCTCCTGTGAGTCCAGTTTTACATTCCGATGCTTAACGTCAGGTTTACTGTATCCCTTGGACTTTCTTATTGACTATGAAACACAGAAATTTCATCCGAATTTAATACAAAAGGCACAATGCCGACTTAAGTACAAGAGGACTGAAACTCTAACTATCTATGATTTGAACCTCTGCTGTGAGTCCAGTTTTAGTTTCCGATGCTTCACTTCAAGTTTACTGTATCCCTTGGACCTTCTTATTGACGATGAAACACAGAAATTGCATCCGAATTTAATACAAAAGGCACAATGCCGACTTAAGTACAAAAGGACTGATACTCTAACTTTTTATGATTTGAACGCTTCCTGTGAGTCCAGTTTTAGATTCCGTAGCGTAACTTCAGGTTTACTGTATCCCTTGGACCTTCTTATTGACAATGAAACACAGAAATTGCATCTGACTTTAATAAAAAAGGCACAATGCCGACTTAAGTACAAGAGGACTGATACTCTAACTTTCTATGATTTGACCCCCTCCTGTGAGTCCAGTTTTAGTTTCAGATGCTTCACTTCAGGTTTACTGTATCCCTTGGACCTTCTTATTGACGATGAAACACAGAAATTGCATCCGAATTTAATAAAAAATGCACAATGCCGACTTAAGTACAAGAGGACTGATACTCTAACTTTCTATGATTTGAACCCCTCCTGTGAGTACAGTATTAGATTCTGATGCCTAACTTCAGGTTTACTGCATCCCTTGGACCTTCGTATTGACGATGAAACACAGAAATTGCATCCGAAGTCAATACAAAAGGCACAATGCCGATTTAAGTACAAGGCGACCGATACTCTAACTTTCTATGATTTGAACCTCTGCTGAGAGTCCAGTTTTAGTTTCCGATGCTTCACTTCAGGTTTACTGTATCCCTTGAACCTTTTTATTGACGATGAAACACAGAAATTGCATCCGAATTTAATAAAAAGGCACAATGCCGACTTAAGTACAAGAGGACTGATACTCTAACTTTCTATGATTTGAACCTCTGCTGTGAGTCCAGTTTTAGTTTCCGATGTTTCACTTCAGGTTTACTGTATCCCTTGGACCATCTTATTGTCGATGAAACACAGAAATTTTATCCGAATTTAATACAAAAGGCACAATGCCGACTTAAGTACAAGATTACTGAATCTCTAACTTTCTATGATTTGAACCTCTGCTGTGAGTCCAGTTTAAGTTTCCAATGTTTCACTTCAGGTGTACTGTATCCCTTGGACCTTCTTATTGACGATGAAACACAGAAATTGCATCCGAATTTAATACAAAAGGCACAATGCCAACTTAAGTACAAGAGGACTGACACTCTAACTTTCTATGATTTGAACCTCTGCTGTGAGTCCAGTTTTAGTTTCCGATGTTTCACTTCAGGTTTACTGTATCCCTTGGACCATCTTATTGACGATGAAACACAGAAATTGCATCCGAATTTAATACAAAAGGCACAATGCCACCTTAAGTACAAGAGGACTGATACTCTAACTTTCTATGATTTGAACCCCTCCTGTGAGTCCAGTTTTACATTCCGATGCTTAACGTCAGGTTTACTGTATCCCTTGGACTTTCTTATTGACTATGAAACACAGAAATTTCATCCGAATTTAATACAAAAGGCACAATGCCGACTTAAGTACAAGAGGACTGAAACTCTAACTTTCTATGATTTGAACCTCTGCTGTGAGTCCAGTTTTAGTTTCCGATGCTTCACTTCAAGTTTACTGTATCCCTTGGACCTTCTTATTGACGATGAAACACAGAAATTGCATCCGAATTTAATAAAAAAGGCACAATGCCGACTTAAGTACAAAAGGACTGATACTCTAACTTTCTATGATTTGAACGCTTCCTGTGAGTCCAGTTTTAGATTCCGTAGCGTAACTTCAGGTTTACTGTATCCCTTGGACCTTCTTATTGACAATGAAACACAGAAATTGCATCTGACTTTAATAAAAAAGGCACAATGCCGACTTAAGTACAAGAGGACTGATACTCTAACTTTCTATGATTTAACCCCCTCCTGTGAGTCCAGTTTTTGTTTCAGATGCTTCACTTCAGGTTTACTGTATCCCTTGGACCATCTTATTGACGATGAAACACAGAAATTGCATCCGAATTGAATAAAAAAGGCACAATGCCGACTTAAGTACAAGAGGACTGATACTCTAACTTTCTATGATTTGAACCCCTCCTGTGAGTCCAGTTATAGATTCCGTTGCTTAACTTCAGGTTTACTGTATCCCTTGGACCTTCTTATTGACGATGATACACAGAAATTGCATCCGAATTTAATACAAAAGGCACAATGCCGACTTAAGTACAAAAGGACTGATACTCTAATTTTCTATGATTTGATCCACTCCTGTGAGTCCAGTTTTAGATTCCGATGCTTCACTTCAGGTTTACTGTATCCCTTGGACCTTCTTATTGACGATGAAACACAGAAATTGCATGCGAAGTCGATACAAAAGGCACAATGCCGACTTAAGTACAAGGCGACTGATAGTCTAACTTTCTATGATTTGATCCTCTGCTGTGAGTCCAGTTTTAGTTTCCGATGCTTCACTTCAGGTTTACTGTATCCCTTGGACCTTTTTATTGACGATGAAACACAGAAATTGCATCCGAATTTAATACAAAAGGCACAATGCCGGCTTAAGTACAAGAGGACTGATACTCTAACTTTCTATGATTTGAACCTCTGCTGTGAGTCCAGTTTTAGTTTCCGATGTTTCACTTCAGGTTTACTGTATCCCTTGGACCTTCTTATTGTCGATGAAACACAGAAATTTTATCCGAATTTAATACAAAAGGCACAATGCCGACTTAAGTACAAGATTACTGAATCTCTAACTTTCTATGATTTGAACCTCTGCTGTGAGTCCAGTTTAAGTTTCCAATGTTTCACTTCAGGTGTACTGTATCCCTTGGACCTTCTTGTTGACGATGAAACACAGAAATTGCATCCGAATTTAATACAAAAGGCACAATGCCAACTTAAGTACAAGAGGACTGACACTCTAACTTTCTATGATTTGAACCTCTGCTGTGAGTCCAGTTTTAGTTTCCGATGTTTCACTTCAGGTTTACTGTATCCCTTGGACCATCTTATTGACGATGAAACACAGAAATTGCATCCGAATTTAATACAAAAGGCACAATGCCACCTTAAGTACAAGAGGACTGATACTCTAACTTTCTATGATTTGAACCCCTCCTGTGAGTCCAGTTTTACATTCCGATGCTTAACGTCAGGTTTACTGTATCCCTTGGACTTTCTTATTGACTATGAGACACAGAAATTTCATCCGAATTTAATACAAAAGGCACAATGCCGACTTAAGTACAAGAGGACTGAAACTCTAACTTTCTATGATTTGAACCTCTGCTGTGAGTCCAGTTTTTGTTTCAGATGCTTCACTTCAGGTTTACTGTATCCCTTGGACCATCTTATTGACGATGAAACACAGAAATTGCATCCGAATTGAATAAAAAAGGCACAATGCCGACTTAAGTACAAGAGGACTGATACTCTAACTTTCTATGATTTGAACCCCTCCTGTGAGTCCAGTTATAGATTCCGTTGCTTAACTTCAGGTTTACTGTATCCCTTGGACCTTCTTATTGACGATGATACACAGAAATTGCATCCGAATTTAATACAAAAGGCACAATGCCGACTTAAGTACAAAAGGACTGATACTCTAATTTTCTATGATTTGATCCACTCCTGTGAGTCCAGTTTTAGATTCCGATGCTTCACTTCAGGTTTACTGTATCCCTTGGACCTTCTTATTGACGATGAAACACAGAAATTGCATGCGAAGTCGATACAAAAGGCACAATGCCGACTTAAGTACAAGGCGACTGATAGTCTAACTTTCTATGATTTGATCCTCTGCTGTGAGTCCAGTTTTAGTTTCCGATGCTTCACTTCAGGTTTTCTGTATCCCTTGGACCTTTTTATTGACGATGAAACACAGAAATTGCATCCGAATTTAATACAAAAGGCACAATGCCGGCTTAAGTACAAGAGGACTGATACTCTAACTTTCTATGATTTGAACCTCTGCTGTGAGTCCAGTTTTAGTTTCCGATGTTTCACTTCAGGTTTACTGTATCCCTTGGACCTTCTTATTGTCGATGAAACACAGAAATTTTATCCGAATTTAATACAAAAGGCACAATGCCGACTTAAGTACAAGATTACTGAATCTCTAACTTTCTATGATTTGAACCTCTGCTGTGAGTCCAGTTTAAGTTTCCAATGTTTCACTTCAGGTGTACTGTATCCCTTGGACCTTCTTATTGACGATGAAACACAGAAATTGCATCCGAATTTAATACAAAAGGCACAATGCCAACTTAAGTACAAGAGGACTGACACTCTAACTTTCTATGATTTGAACCTCTGCTGTGAGTCCAGTTTAGTTTCCGATGTTTCACTTCAGGTTTACTGTATCCCTTGGACCATCTTATTGACGATGAAACACAGAAATTGCATCCGAATTTAATACAAAAGGCACAATGCCACCTTAAGTACAAGAGGACTGATACTCTAACTTTCTATGATTTGAACCCCTCCTGTGAGTCCAGTTTTACATTCCGATGCTTAACGTCAGGTTTACTGTATCCCTTGGACTTTCTTATTGACTATGAAACACAGAAATTTCATCCGAATTTAATACAAAAGGCACAATGCCGACTTAAGTACAAGAGGACTGAAACTCTAACTTTCTATGATTTGAACCTCTGCTGTGAGTCCAGTTTTAGTTTCCGATGCTTCACTTCAAGTTTACTGTATCCCTTGGACCTTCTTATTGACGATGAAACACAGAAATTGCATCCGAATTTAATAAAAAAGGCACAATGCCGACTTAAGTACAAAAGGACTGATACTCTAACTTTCTATGATTTGAACGCTTCCTGTGAGTCCAGTTTTAGATTCCGTAGCGTAACTTCAGGTTTACTGTATCCCTTGGACCTTCTTATTGACAATGAAACACAGAAATTGCATCTGACTTTAATAAAAAAGGCACAATGCCGACTTAAGTACAAGAGGACTGATACTCTAACTTTCTATGATTTAACCCCCTCCTGTGAGTCCAGTTTTTGTTTCAGATGCTTCACTTCAGGTTTACTGTATCCCTTGGACCTTCTTATTGACGATGAAACACAGAAATTGCATCCGAATTTAATAAAAAATGCACAATGCCGACTTAAGTACAAGAGGACTGATACTCTAACTTTCTATGATTTGAACCCCTCCTGTGAGTACAGTATTAGATTCTGATGCCTAACTTCAGGTTTACTGCATCCCTTGGACCTTCGTATTGACGATGAAACACAGAAATTGCATCCGAAGTCAATACAAAAGGCACAATGCCGATTTAAGTACAAGGCGACTGATACTCTAACTTTCTATGATTTGAACCTCTGCTGAGAGTCCAGTTTTAGTTTCCGATGCTTCACTTCAGGTTTACTGTATCCCTTGGATCTTTTTATTGACGATGAAACACAGAAATTGCATCCGAATTTAATAAAAAGGCACAATGCCGACTTAGGTACAAGAGGACTGATACTCTAACTTTCTGTGATTTGAACTCATCCTGTGAGTCCAGTTTTAGTATCCGATGCGTCACTTCAGGTTTACTGTGTCCCTTGGACCTTCATATTGACGATGAAACACAGAAATTTCATCCGAATTTAATACAAAATGCACAATGCCGACTTAAGTACAAGAGGACTGAAACTCTAACTTTCTATTATTTGAACCTCTGCTGTGAGTGCAGTTTAAGTTTCCAATGTTTCACTTCAGGTTTACTGTATCCCTTGGACCTTCTTATTGACGAAGAAACACAGAAATTGCACCCGAATTTAATACAAAAGGCACAATGATGACTTAAGTACAAGAGGACTGATACTCTAACTTTCTATGATTTGAACCTCTGCTGTGAGTCCAGTTTTAGTTTCCGATGTTTCACTTCAGGTTTACTGTATCCCTTGGACCATCTTATTGACGATGTAACACAGAAATTGCATCCGAATTGAATAAAAAAGGCACAATTCCGACTTAAGTACAAGAGGACTGATACTCTAACTTTCTATGATTTGAACCCCTCCTGTGAGTCCAGTTATAGATTCCGTAGCTTAACTTCATGTTAACTGTATCCCTTGGACCTTCTTATTGACGATGAAACACAGAAATTGCATCCGAATTTAATACAAAAGGCACAATGCCGACTTAAGTACAAAAGGACTGATACTCTAACTTTCTATGATTTGAACCACTCCTGTGAGTCCAGTTTTAGATTCCGATGCTTCACTTCAGGTTTACTCTATCCCTTGGACCTTCTTATTGACGATGAAACACAGAAATTGCATCCGAACTCAATACAAAAGGCACAATGCCGACTTAAGTACAAGGCGACTGATACTCTAACTTTCTATGATTTGAACCTCTGCTGTGAGTCCAGTTTTAGTTTCCGATGCTTCACTTCAGGTTTACTGTATCCCTTGGACATTCTTATTGTCGATGAAACACAGAAATTGCATCCGAATTTAAAAAAAAGGCACAATGCCGACTTAAGTACAAGAGGACTGATACTCTAACTTTCTGTGATTTGAACTCCGCCTGTGAGTCCAGTTTTAGTATCCGATGCTTCACTTCAGGTTTACTGTATCCCTTGGACCTTCTTATTGACGATGAAACACAGAAATTTCATCCGAATTTAATACAAAATGCACAATGCCGACTTAAGTACAAGAGGACTGATACTCTAACTTTCTATGATTTGAACCCCTCCCGTGAGTCCAGTTATAGATTCCGTTGCTTAACTTCATGTTTACTGTATCCCTTGGACCTTCTTATTGACGATGAAACACAGAAATTGCATCCGAATTTAATACAAAAGGCACAATGCCGACTTAAGTACAAAAGGACTGATACTCTAACTTTCTATGATTTGAACCACTCCTGTGAGTCCAGTTTTAGATTCCAATGCTTCACTTCAGGTTTACTCTATCCCTTGGACCTTCTTATTGACGATGAAACACAGAAATTGCATCCGAAGTCAATACAAAAGGCACAATGCCGACTTAAGTACAAGGCGACTGATACTCTAACTTTCTATGATTTGAACCTCTGCTGTGAGTCCAGTTTTAGTTTCCGATGCTTCACTTCAGGTTTACTGTATCCCTTGGACCTTTTTATTGACGATGAAACACAGAAATTGCATCCGAATTTAATACAAAAGGCACAAAGCCGACTTAAGTACAAGAGGACTGATACTCTAACTTTCTATGATTTGAACCCCGCCTGTGAGTCCAGTTTTAGTTTCCGATGCTTCACTTCAGGTTTACTGTGTCCCTTGGACCTTCTTATTGACGATGAAACACAGAAATTTCATCCGAATTTAATACAAAAGGCACAATGCCGACTTAAGTACAAGAGGACTGAATCTCTAACTTTCTATCATTTGAACCTCTGCTGTGAGTCCAGTTTAAGTTTCCAATGTTTCACTTCAGGTTTACTGCATCCCTTGGACCTTCTTATTGACGATGAAACACAGAAATTGCATCCGAATTTAATACAAAAGGCACAATGCCGACTTAAGTACAAGGGGACTGATACTCTAACTTTCTGTGATTTGAACTCCGCCTGTGAGTCCAGTTTTAGTATCCGATGCTTCACTTCAGGTTTACTGTATCCCTTGGACCTTCTTATTGACGATGAAACACAGAAATTTCATCCGAATTTAATAAAAAGGCACAATGCCGACTTAAGTACAAGAGAACTGATACTCTAACTTTCTGTGATTTGAACTCCGCCTGTGAGTCCAGTTTTAGTATCCTATGCTTCACTTCAGGTTTACTGTATCCCTTGGACCTTCTTATTGACGATGAAACACAGAAATTTCATCCGAATTTAATACAAAATGCACAATGCCGACTTAAGTACAAGAGGACTGAAACTCTAACTTTCTATGATTTGAACCTCTGCTGTGAGTCCAGTTTAAGTTTCCAATGTTTCACTTCAGGTTTACTGTATCCCTTGGACCTTCTTATTGACGAAGAAACACAGAAATTGCACCCGAATTTAATACAAAAGGCACAAACCCGACTTAAGTACAAGAGGACTGATACTCTAACTTTCTATGATTTGAATCTCTGCTGTGAGTCCAGTTTTAGTTTCCGATTCTTCACTTCAGGTTTACTGTATCCCTTGGACATTCTTATTGTCGATGAAACACAGAAATTGCATCCGAATTTAATAAAAAGGCACAATGCCGACTTAAGTACAAGAGGACTGATACTGTAACTTTCTGTGATTTGAACTCCGCCTGTGAGTCCAGTTTTAGTATCCGATGCTTCACTTCAGGTTTACTGTATCCCTTGGACCTTCTTATTGACGATGAAACACAGAAATTGCATCCGAATTAAATACAAAAGGCACAATGCCGACTTTAGTACAGAAGGACTCATACTCTAACTTTCTATGATTTGAACTTCTGCTGTGAGTCCAGTTTTAGTTTCCGATGCTTCACTTCAGGTTTACTGTATCCCTGGGACCTTCTTATTGACGATGAAACGCAGAAATTGCATCCGAATTTAATAAAAAAGGCACAATGGCGACTTAAGTACAAAAGGACTGATACTCTAACTTTCTATGATTTGAACCCCTCCTGTGAGTCCAGTTTTAGATTCCGATGCTTAACTTCAGGTTTACGGTATCCCTTGGACCTTCTCATTGACAATGAAACACTGAAATTGGATCCGAATTTAATACAAAAGGCACAATGCCGACTTAAGTACAAGAGGACTGGTACTCTAACTTTCTATGATTTGAACCTCTCCTGTGAGACCAGTTTTAGATTCCGATGCTTCACGTCAGGTTTACTGTATCCCTTGGACCCTCTTATTGTCGATGAAACACAGAAATTGCATCCGAATGTAATACAAAAGGCACAATGCCGACTTGAGTACAAGAGGACTGAAACTCTAACTTTCTATGAATTGAACCTCTGCTGTGGGTCCAGTTTTAGTTTCCGATGCTTCACTTCAGGTTTACTGTATCCCTTGGACCTTCTTATTGACGATGAAACACAGAAATTGCATCCGAATTTAATACAAAAGGCACAATGCCGACTTAAGTACAAGAGGACTGACACTCAAACTTTCTAAGATTTGAACCTCTGCTGTGAGTCCAGTTTTAGTTTCCCGTGCTTCACTTCAGGTTTACTGTATCCCTAGGACCTTCTTATTGACCATGAAACACAGAAATTGCATCCAAATTTAATACAAAAGGCACAATGCCGACTTAAGTACAAGGCGAATGATACTCTAAATTTCTATGATTTGAACCTCTCCTGCGAGTCCAGTTTTAGATTCTGATGCTTCAGTTCAGGTTTACTGTATCCCTTGGACCTTCTTATTGACGATGAAACACAGAAATTGCATCCGAATTTAATAAAAAAGGCACAATGGCGACTTAAGTACAAGAGGACTGATACTCAAACTTTCTTTGATTTGAACCCCTCCTGTGAGTCCAGTTTTAGATTCCGATGTTTAACTTCAGGTTCACTGTATCCCTTGGACCTTCTTAATGACGATGAAACACAGAAATTGCATCCGAATTTAATAAAAAAGGCACAATGCCAACTTAAGTACAATAGGACTGATACTCTAACATTCTGTGATTTGAACCCCTGCTGTGAGTCCCGTTTTGGATTCCGATGCTTAACTTCAGGTTTTCTTTATCCCTTGGACCTTCTTATTGACGATGAAACACAGAAATTGCATCCGAATTTATTAAAAAATGCACAATGCCGACTGAAGTACAAGAGGACTGATACTCTAACTTTCTATGATTTGAACCACTCCTGTTAGTCCAGTTTTAGATTCCGATGCTTAACTTCAGGTTTACTGTATCCCTTGGACCTTCTTATTGACCATGAAACACAGAAATTGCATCCGAACTTAATAAAAAAGGCACAATGCAGACTTAAGTACAAGAGGACTGATACTCTAACTTTCTATGATTTGAACCCCTCCTGTGAGTCTAGTTTTAGATTACGATGCTTAACTTCAGGTTTACGGTATCCCTTGAACCTTCTTATTGACGATGAAACACTGAAATTGCATCCGAATTTAATACAAAAGGCACAATGCCGACTTAAGTACAAGAGGACTGATACTCTAACTTTCTATGATTTGAACCTCTCCTGTGAGACCAGTTTTAGATTCCGATGCTTCATGTCAGGTTTACTGTATCCCTTGGACCCTCTTGTTGACGATGAAACACAGAAATTGCATCCGAATGTAATACAAAAGACACAATGCCGACTTAAGTACAAGAGGACTGAAACTCTAACTTTCTATGAATTGAACCTCTGCTGTGAGTCCAGTTTTAGTTTCCGATGCTTCACTTCAGGTTTACTGTATCCCTTGGACTTTCTTATTAACGATGAAACACAGATATTGCATCCGAATTTAATACAAAAGGCACAATGCCGACTTAAGTACAAGAGGAATGAACGTCTAACTTTCTATGATTTGAACCTTTGCTGTGAGTCCAGTTTTAGTTTCCGATGCTTCACTTCAGGTTTACGGTATCCCTTGGACCAACTTATTGACGATGAAGCACAGAAATTGCATCCGAATTTAATACAAAAGGCACAATGCCGACTTAAGTACAAGAAGACTGACACTCTAACTTTCCAAGATTTGAACCTCTGCTGTGAATCCGGTTTTAGATTCCGATGCTTAACTTCAGGTTTACTGTATCCCTTGGACCTTCTTATTGACCATTAAACACAGAAATTGCATCCGAATTTAATAAAAAAGGCACAATGCCGACTTAAGTACAAGAGGACTGATACTCTAACTTCCTATGATTTGAACCCCTCCTGTGAGTCCAGTTTTAGATTCCGATGCTTAACTTCAGGTTTACTGTATCAATTGGACCTTCTTATTGACGATGAAACACAGATATTGCATCCGAATTTAATACAAAAGGCACAATGCCGACTTAAGTACAAAAGGACTGATACTCTAACATTCTATGATTTGAACCACTCCTGTGAGTCCAGTTTTAGATTCCAATGCTTCACTTCAGGTTTACTCTATCCCTTGGACCTTCTTATTGACGATGAAACACAGAAATTGCATCCGAAGTCAATACAAAGGGCACAATGCCGACTTAAGTACAAGGCGACTGATACTCTAACTTTCTATGATTTGAACCTCTGCTGTGACTCCAGTTTTAGTTTCCGATGCTTCACTTCAGGTTTACTGTATCCCTTGGACCTTTTTATTGACGATGAAACACAGAAATTGCATCCGAATTTAATACAAAAGGCACAAAGCCGACTTAAGTACAAGAGGACTGATACTCTAACTTTCTATGATTTGAACCCCGCCTGTGAGTCCAGTTTTAGTTTCCGATGCTTCACTTCAGGTTTACTGTGTCCCTTGGACCTTCTTATTGACGATGAAACACAGAAATTTCATCTGAATTTAATACAAAAGGCACAATGCCGACTTAAGTACAAGAGGACTGAATCTCTAACTTTCTATCATTTGAACCTCTGCTGTGAGTCCAGTTTAAGTTTCCAATGTTTCACTTCAGGTTTTCTGCATCCCTTGGACCTTCTTATTGACGATGAAACACAGAAATTGCATCCGAATTTAATACAAAAGGCACAATGCCGACTTAAGTACAAGAGGACTGAAACTCTAACTTTCTATGATTTGAACCTCTGCTGTGAGTCCAGTTTTAGTTTCCGATGCTTCACTTCAGGTTTACGGTATCCCTTGGACCAACTTATTGACGATGAAACACAGAAATTGCATCCGAATATAATACAAAAGGCACAATGCCGACTTAAGTACAAGAGGACTGACACTCTAACTTTCTAAGATTTGAACCTCTGCTGTGAGTCCAGTTTTAGTTTCCCGTGCTTCACTTCAGGTTTACTGTATCCCTAGGACCTTCTTATTGACCATGAAACACAGAAATTGCATCCAAATTTAATACAAAAGGCACAATGCCGACTTAAGTACAAGGCGACTGATACTCTAAATTTCTATGATTTGAACCTCTCCTGCGAGTCCAGTTTTAGATTCTGATGCTTCAGTTCAGGTTTACTGTATCCCTTGGACCTTCTTATTGACGATGAAACACAGAAATTGCATCCGAATTTAATAAAAAAGGCACAATGGCGACTTAAGTACAAGAGGACTGATACTCAAACTTTCTTTGATTTGAACCCCTCCTGTGAGTCCAGTTTTAGTTTCCGATGTTTAACTTCAGGTTCACTGTATCCCTTGGACCTTCTTAATGACGATGAAACACAGAAATTGCATCCGAATTTAATAAAAAAGGCACAATGCCAACTTAAGTACAATAGGACTGATACTCTAACATTCTATGATTTGAACCCCTGCTGTGAGTCCCGTTTTGGATTCCGATGCTTAACTTCAGGTTTTCTTTATCCCTTGGACCTTCTTATTGACCATGAAACACAGAAATTGCATCCGAACTTAATAAAAAAGGCACAATGCAGACTTAAGTACAAGAGGACTGATACTCTAACTTTCTATGATTTGAACCCCTCCTGTGAGTCTAGTTTTAGATTACGATGCTTAACTTCAGGTTTACGGTATCCCTTGAACCTTCTTATTGACGATGAAACACTGAAATTGCATCCGAATTTAATACAAAAGGCACAATGCCGACTTAAGTACAAGAGGACTGATACTCTAACTTTCTATGATTTGAACCTCTCCTGTGAGACCAGTTTTAGATTCCGATGCTTCATGTCAGGTTTACTGTATCCCTTGGACCCTCTTGTTGACGATGAAACACAGAAATTGCATCCGAATGTAATACAAAAGACACAATGCCGACTTAAGTACAAGAGGACTGAAACTCTAACTTTCTATGAATTGAACCTCTGCTGTGAGTCCAGTTTTAGTTTCCGATGCTTCACTTCAGGTTTACTGTATCCCTTGGACTTTCTTATTAACGATTGAAAACACAGATATTGCATCCGAATTTAATACAAAAGGCACAATGCCGACTTAAGTACAAGAGGAATGAACGTCTAACTTTCTATGATTTGAACCTTTGCTGTGAGTCCAGTTTTAGTTTCCGATGCTTCACTTCAGGTTTACGGTATCCCTTGGACCAACTTATTGACGATGAAACACAGAAATTGCATCCGAATTTAATACAAAAGGCACAATGCCGACTTAAGTACAAGAAGACTGACACTCTAACTTTCCAAGATTTGAACCTCTGCTGTGAATCCGGTTTTAGATTCCGATGCTTAACTTCAGGTTTACTGTATCCCTTGGACCTTCTTATTGACCATTAAACACAGAAATTGCATCCGAATTTAATAAAAAAGGCACAATGCCGACTTAAGTACAAGAGGACTGATACTCTAACTTCCTATGATTTGAACCCCTCCTGTGAGTCCAGTTTTAGATTCCGATGCTTAACTTCAGGTTTACTGTATCAATTGGACCTTCTTATTGACGATGAAACACAGAAATTGCATCCGAATTTAATACAAAAGGCACAATGCCGACTTAAGTACAAAAGGACTGATACTCTAACATTCTATGATTTGAACCACTCCTGTGAGTCCAGTTTTAGATTCCAATGCTTCACTTCAGGTTTACTCTATCCCTTGGACCTTCTTATTGACGATGAAACACAGAAATTGCATCCGAAGTCAATACAAAAGGCACAATGCCGACTTAAGTACAAGGCGACTGATACTCTAACTTTCTATGATTTGAACCTCTGCTGTGACTCCAGTTTTAGTTTCCGATGCTTCACTTCAGGTTTACTGTATCCCTTGGACCTTTTTATTGACGATGAAACACAGAAATTGCATCCGAATTTAATACAAAAGGCACAAAGCCGACTTAAGTACAAGAGGACTGATACTCTAACTTTCTATGATTTGAACCCCGCCTGTGAGTCCAGTTTTAGTTTCCGATGCTTCACTTCAGGTTTACTGTGTCCCTTGGACCTTCTTATTGACGATGAAACACAGAAATTTCATCTGAATTTAATACAAAAGGCACAATGCCGACTTAAGTACAAGAGGACTGAATCTCTAACTTTCTATCATTTGAACCTGTGCTGTGAGTCCAGTTTAAGTTTCCAATGTTTCACTTCAGGTTTTCTGCATCCCTTGGACCTTCTTATTGACGATGAAACACAGAAATTGCATCCGAATTTAATACAAAAGGCACAATGCCGACTTAAGTACAAGGGGACTGATACTCTAACTTTCTATGATTTGAACCTCTGCTGTGAGTCCAGTTTTAGTTTCCGATGTTTCACTTCAGGTTTACTGTATCCCTTGGACCTTCTTATTGACGATGAAACACAGAAATTGCATCCGAATTAAATACAAAAGGCACAAAGCCGACTTTAGTACAGAAGGACTCATACTCTAACTTTCTATGATTTGAACTTCTGCTGTGAGTCCAGTTTTAGTTTCCGATGCTTCACTTCAGGTTTACTGTATCCCTGGAACCTTCTTATTGACGATGAAACGCAGAAATTGCATCCGAATTTAATAAAAAAGGCACAATGGCGACTTAAGTACAAAAGGACTGATACTCTAACTTTCTATGATTTGAACCCCTCTTGTGAGTCCAGTTTTAGATTCCGATGCTTAACTTCAGGTTTACGGTATCCCTTGGACCTTCTCATTGACAATGAAACACTGAAATTGGATCCGAATTTAATACAAAAGGCACAATGCCGACTTAAGTACAAGAGGACTGGTACTCTAACTTTCTATGATTTGAACCTCTCCTGTGAGACCAGTTTTAGATTCCGATGCTTCACGTCAGGTTTACTGTATCCCTTGGACCCTCTTATTGTCGATGAAACACAGAAATTGCATCCGAATGTAATACAAAAGGCACAATGCCGACTTGAGTACAAGAGGACTGAAACTCTAACTTTCTATGAATTGAACCTCTGCTGTGGGTCCAGTTTTAGTTTCCGATGCTTCACTTCAGGTTTACTGTATCCCTTGGACCTTCTTATTGACGATGAAACACAGAAATTGCATCCGAATTTAATACAAAAGGCACAATGCCGACTTAAGTACAAGAGGACTGAAACTCTAACTTTCTATGATTTGAACCTCTGCTGTGAGTCCAGTTTTAGTTTCCGATGCTTCACTTCAGGTTTACGGTATCCCTTGGACCAACTTATTGACGATGAAACACAGAAATTGCATCCGAATATAATACAAAAGGCACAATGCCGACTTAAGTACAAGAGGACTGACACTCTAACTTTCTAAGATTTGAACCTCTGCTGTGAGTCCAGTTTTAGTTTCCCGTGCTTCACTTCAGGTTTACTGTATCCCTAGGACCTTCTTATTGACCATGAAACACAGAAATTGCATCCAAATTTAATACAAAAGGCACAATGCCGACTTAAGTACAAGGCGACTGATACTCTAAATTTCTATGATTTGAACCTCTCCTGCGAGTCCAGTTTTAGATTCTGATGCTTCAGTTCAGGTTTACTGTATCCCTTGGACCTTCTTATTGACGATGAAACACAGAAATTGCATCCGAATTTAATAAAAAAGGCACAATGGCGACTTAAGTACAAGAGGACTGATACTCAAACTTTCTTTGATTTGAACCCCTCCTGTGAGTCCAGTTTTAGATTCCGATGTTTAACTTCAGGTTCACTGTATCCCTTGGACCTTCTTAATGACTAAGAAACACAGAAATTGCATCCGAATTTAATAAAAAAGGCACAATGCCAACTTAAGTACAATAGGACTGATACTCTAACATTCTATGATTTGAACCCCTGCTGTGAGTCCCGTTTTTGGATTCCGATGCTTAACTTCAGGTTTTCTTTATCCCTTGGACCTTCTTATTGACGATGAAACACAGAAATTGCATCCGAATTTATCAAAAAAATGCACAATGCCGACTGAAGTACAAGAGGACTGATACTCTAACATTCTATGATTTGAACCACTCCTGTTAGTCCAGTTTTAGATTCCGATGCTTAACTTCAGGTTTACTGTATCCCTTGGACCTTCTTATTGACCATGAAACACAGAAATTGCATCCGAACTTAATAAAAAAGGCACAATGCAGACATAAGTACAAGAGGACTGATACTCTAACTTTCTATGATTTGAACCCCTCCTGTGAGTCTAGTTTTAGATTACGATGCTTAACTTCAGGTTTACGGTATCCCTTGAACCTTCTTATTGACGATGAAACACTGAAATTGCATCCGAATTTAATACAAAAGGCACAATGCCGACTTAAGTACAAGACGACTGATACTCTAACTTTCTATGATTTGAACCCCGCCTGTGAGTCCAGTTTTAGTTTCCGATGCTTCACTTCAGGTTTACTGTGTCCCTTGGACCTTCTTATTGACGATGAAACACAGAAATTTCATCTGAATTTAATACAACAGGCACAATGCCGACTTAAGTACAAGAGGACTGAATCTCTAACTTTCTATCATTTGAACCTCTGCTGTGAGTCCAGTTTAAGTTTCCAATGTTTCACTTCAGGTTTTCTGCATCCCTTGGACCTTCTTATTGACGATGAAACACAGAAATTGCATCCGAATTTAATACAAAAGGCACAATGCCGACTTAAGTACAAGGGGACTGATACTCTAACTTTCTATGATTTGAACCTCTGCTGTGAGTCCAGTTTTAGTTTCCGATGTTTCACTTCAGGTTTACTGTATCCCTTGGACCTTCTTATTGACGATGAAACACAGAAATTGCATCCGAATTAAATACAAAAGGCACAATGCCGACTTTAGTACAGAAGGACTCATACTCTAACTTTCTATGATTTGAACTTCTGCTGTGAGTCCAGTTTTAGTTTCCGATGCTTCACTTCAGGTTTACTGTATCCCTGGAACCTTCTTATTGACGATGAAACGCAGAAATTGAATCCGAATTTAATAAAAAAGGCACAATGGCGACTTAAGTACAAAAGGACTGATACTCTAACTTTCTATGATTTGAACCCCTCCTGTGAGTCCAGTTTTAGATTCCGATGCTTAAGTTCAGGTTTACGGTATCCCTTGGACCTTCTCATTGACAATGAAACACTGAAATTGGATCCGAATTTAATACAAAAGGCACAATGCCGACTTAAGTACAAGAGGACTGGTACTCTAACTTTCTATGATTTGAACCTCTCCTGTGAGACCAGTTTTAGATTCCGATGCTTCACGTCAGGTTTACTGTATCCCTTGGACCCTCTTATTGTCGATGAAACACAGAAATTGCATCCGAATGTAATACAAAAGGCACAATGCCGACTTGAGTACAAGAGGACTGAAACTCTAACTTTCTATGAATTGAACCTCTGCTGTGGGTCCAGTTTTAGTTTCCGATGCTTCACTTCAGGTTTACTGTATCCCTTGGACCTTCTTATTGACGATGAAACACAGAAATTGCATCCGAATTTAATACAAAAGGCACAATGCCGACTTAAGTACAAGAGGACTGAAACTCTAACTTTCTATGATTTGAACCTCTGCTGTGAGTCCAGTTTTAGTTTCCGATGCTTCACTTCAGGTTTACGGTATCCCTTGGACCAACTTATTGACGATGAAACACAGAAATTGCATCCGAATATAATACAAAAGGCACAATGCCGACTTAAGTACAAGAGGACTGACACTCTAACTTTCTAAGATTTGAACCTCTGCTGTGAGTCCAGTTTTAGTTTCCCGTGCTTCACTTCAGGTTTACTGTATCCCTAGGACCTTCTTATTGACCATGAAACACAGAAATTGCATTCAAATTTAATACAAAAGGCACAATGCCGACTTAAGTACAAGGCGACTGATACTCTAAATTTCTATGATTTGAACCTCTCCTGCGAGTCCAGTTTTAGATTCTGATGCTTCAGTTCAGGTTTACTGTATCCCTTGGACCTTCTTATTGACGATGAAACACAGAAATTGCATCCGAATTTAATAAAAAAGGCACAATGGCGACTTAAGTACAAGAGGACCGATACTCAAACTTTCTTTGATTTGAACCCCTCCTGTGAGTCCAGTTTTAGATTCCGATGTTTAACTTCAGGTTCACTGTATCCCTTGGACCTTCTTAATGACTAAGAAACACAGAAATTGCATCCGAATTTAATAAAAAAGGCACAATGCCAACTTAAGTACAATAGGACTGATACTCTAACATTCTATGATTTGAACCCCTGCTGTGAGTCCCGTTTTGGATTCCGATGCTTAACTTCAGGTTTTCTTTATCCCTTGGACCTTCTTATTGACGATGAAACACAGAAATTGCATCCGAATTTATCAAAAAATGCACAATGCCGACTGAAGTACAAGAGGACTGATACTCTAACTTTCTATGATTTGAACCACTCCTGTTAGTCCAGTTTTAGATTCCGATGCTTAACTTCAGGTTTACTGTATCCCTTGGACCTTCTTATTGACCATGAAACACAGAAATTGCATCCGAACTTAATAAAAAAGGCACAATGCAGACTTAAGTACAAGAGGACTGATACTCTAACTTTCTATGATTTGAACCCGTCCTGTGAGTCTAGTTTTAGATTACGATGCTTAACTTCAGGTTTACGGTATCCCTTGAACCTTCTTATTGACGATGAAACACTGAAATTGCATCCGAATTTAATACAAAAGGCACAATGCCGACTTAAGTACAAGAGGACTGATACTCTAACTTTCTATGATTTGAACCTCTCCTGTGAGACCAGTTTTAGATTCCGATGCTTCATGTCAGGTTTACTGTATCCCTTGGACCCTCTTGTTGACGATGAAACACAGAAATTGCACCCGAATGTAATACAAAAGACACAATGCCGACTTAAGTACAAGAGGACTGAAACTCTAACTTTCTATGAATTGAACCTCTGCTGTGAGTCCAGTTTTAGTTTCCGATGCTTCACTTCAGGTTTACTGTATCCCTTGGACTTTCTTATTAACGATGAAACACAGATATTGCATCCGAATTTAATACAAAAGGCACAATGCCGACTTAAGTACAAGAGGATTGAACGTCTAACTTTCTATGATTTGAACCTTTGCTGTGAGTCCAGTTTTAGTTTCCGATGCTTCACTTCAGGTTTACGGTATCCCTTGGACCAACTTATTGACGATGAAACACAGAAATTGCATCCGAATTTAATACAAAAGGCACAATGCCGACTTAAGTACAAGAAGACTGACACTCTAACTTTCCAAGATTTGAACCTCTGCTGTGAATCCGGTTTTAGTTTCCCATGCTTCACTTCAGGTTTACTGTATCCCTTGGACCTTCTTATTGACGATGAAACACAGAAATTGCAGCTGAATTTAATAAAAAAGGCACAATTTCGACTAAAGTACAAGAGGAGTGATACTCTAACTTTCTATGATTTGAACCCCTCCTGTGCGTCCAGTTTTAGATTCCGATGCTTAACTTCAGGTTTACTGTATCCCTTGGACCTTCTTATTGACCATTAAACACAGAAATTGCATCCGAATTTAATAAAAAAGGCACAATGCCGACTTAAGTACAAATGGACTGATACTCTAACTTCCTATGATTTGAACCCCTCCTGTGAGTCCAGTTTTAGATTCCGATGCTTAACTTCAGGTTTACTGTATCAATTGGACCTTCTTATTGACGATGAAACACAGAAATTGCATCCGAATTTAATACAAAAGGCACAATGCCGACTTAAGTACAAGGCGACTGATACTCTAAATATCTATGATTTGAACCTCTCCTGTGAGTCCAGTTTTAGATTCTGATGCTTCAGTTCAGGTTTACTGTATCCCTTGGACATTCTTATTGACGATGAAACACAGAAATTGCATCCGAATTTAATAAAAAAGGCACAAAAGCGACTTAAGTACAAGAGGACTGATACTCTAACTTTCTATGATTTGAACCCCTCCTGTGAGTCCAGTTTTAGTTTCCGATGCTCCACTTCAGGTTTACTGTATCCCTTGGACCTTGGTATTGACGATGAAACACAGAAATTGCATCCGAATTTAATAAAAAAGGCACAATGCCGACTTAAGTACAAGAGGACTGATACTCTAACTTTCTATGTTTTTGAACCCCTCCTGTGAGTCCAGTACTAGATTCCGATGCTTAACTTCAGGTTTACTGTATCCCTTGGACCTTCTTATTGACGATGAAACACAGAAATTGCATCCGAAATTAATACAAAAGGCACAATGCCGACTTAAGTACAAGAGGACTGATACTCTAACTTTCTATGATATGAACCCCTCCTGTGAGTCCAGTTTTAGTTTCCGATGCTTAACTTCAGGTTTACTGTATCCCTTGGACCTTCTTATTGACGATGAAACACAGAAATTGCATCCGAATTTAATAAAAAAGGCACAATGCCAACTTAAGTACAAGAGGACTGATACTCTAACATTCTGTGATTTGAACCCCTCCTGTGAGTCCCGTTTTGGATTCCGATGCTTAACTTCAGGTTTTCTGTATCCCTTGGACCTTCTTATTGACGATGAAACAAAGAAATTGCATCCGAATTTAATACAAAAGGCACAATGCCAACTTAAGTACAAGAGGACTGATACTCTAACTTTCTATGATTTGAACCCCTTCTGTGAGTCCAGTTTTAGATTCCGATGCTTAACTTCTGGTTCACTGTATCCCTTGGACCTTCTTATTGACTATGAAACACAGAAATTGCATCCGAATTTAATAAAAAGGCATAATGCCGACTTAAGTACAAGAGGACTGGTACTCTAACTTTCTATGATTTGAACCCCTCCTGTGAGTTTAGTTTTAGTTTCCGATGCTTCACTTCAGGTTTACTGTACCCCTTGGACATTCTTATTGACGATGAAACACAGAAATTGCATGCGAATTTAATACAAAAGGCACAATTCCGACTTAAGTACAAGAGGACTGAAACCCTAACTTTCTATGATTTGAACCTCTGCTGTGAGTCCAGTTTTAGTTTCCGATGCTTCACTTCAAGTTTACTGCATCCCTTGGACCTTCTTATTGACGATGAAACACAGAAATTGCATCCGAATTTAATAAAAAAGGCACAATGCCGACATAAGTACAAGGGGACTTATACTCTAAATTTCTATGATTTGAACGCCTCCTGTGAGTCCAGTTTTAGATTCCGTAGCTTAACTTCAGGTTTACTGTATCCCTTGGACCATCTTATTGACGATGAAACACAAAAATTGCATCCGAATTTAATACAAAAGGCACAATGCCGACTTAAGTACAAGAGGACTGATACTCTAACTTTCTATGATTTGTCCCCCTCCTGTGAGTCCAGTTTTAGTTTCAGATGCTTCACTTCAGGTTTACTATATCTGTTGGACCTTCTTATTGACTATGAAACACAGAAATTGCATCCGAATTTAAAACAAAAGTCACAATGCCGACTTAAGTACAAGAGGACAGATACTCTAACTTTCTATGATTTGAACCCCTCCTGTGAGTCCAGTTTTAGTTTCCGATGCTTCACTTCAGGTTTACTGTATCCCTTGGACATTCTTATTGACGATGAAACACAGAAATTGCATGCGAATTTAATACAAAAGGCACAATGCCGACTTAAGTACAAGAGGACTGAAACCCTAACTTTCTATGGTTTGAACCTCTGCTGTGAGTCCAGTTTTAGTTTCCGATGCTTCACTTCAAGTTTACTGTATCCCTTGGACATTCTTATTGACGATGAAACACAGAAGTTGCATCCGAATTTAATAAAAAAGGCACAATGCCGACTTAAGTACAAGAGGACTGATACTGTAACTTTCTATGATTTGAACCCCTCCTGTGAGTACAGTATTAGATTCTGATGCTTAACTTCAGGTTTACTGTATCCCTTGGACCTTATTATTGACGATGAAACACAGAAAATGCATCCGAAGTCAAACAAAAGGCACAATGCCGTCCTAAGTACAAGGCGACTGATACTCTAACTTTCTGTGATTTGAACCTCTGCTGTGAGTCCAGTTTTTAGTTTTCGATGCTTCACTTCAGGTTTACTGTATCCCTTAGACCTTTTTATTGACGATGAAACACAGAAATTGCATCCGAATTTAATAAAAAAAGGCACAATGCCGACTTAAGTACAAGAGGACTGATACTCTAACTTTCTATGATTTGAACCTCTGTTGTGAGTCCAGTTTAAATTTCCGATGCTTCACTTCAGGTTTACTGTATCCCTTGGACCTTGTTATTGACGATGAAACACAGAAATTTCATCCGAATTTAATACAAAAGGCACAATGCCGACTTAAGTACAAGAGGACTGAAACTCTGACTTTCTATGATTTCAACCTCTGCTGTAAGTCCAGTTTAAGTTTCCAATGTTTCACTTCAGGTTTACTGTATCCCTTGGACCTTGTTATTGACGATGAAACACAGAAATTGCATCCGAATTTAATACAAATGGCACAATGCCGACTTAAGTACAAGAGGACTGATACTCTAACTTACTATGATTTGAACCTCTGGTGTGAGTCAAGTTTTAGTTTCCGATGTTTCACTTCAGGTTTACTGTATCCCTTGGACCATCTTATTGACGATGAAACACAGAAATTGCATCCGAATTTAATAAAAAAGGCACAATGCCGACTTAAGTACAAGAGGACTGATACTCTAACTTTCTATGAATTGAACCCCTCCTGTGAGTCCAGTTATAGATTCCGTTGCTTAACTGCAGGTTAACTGTATCCCTTGGACCTTCTTATTGACGATGAAACACAGAAATTGCATCCGAATTTAATACAAAAGGCACAATGCCGACTTAAGTAGAAAAGGATTGATACTCTAACTTTCTATGATTTGAACCCCTCCTGTGAGTCCAGTTTTAGATTCCGATGCTTCACTTCAGGTTTACTGTACCCCTTGGACCTTCTTATTGACGATGAAACACAGAAATTGCATCCGAATTTAAAAAAAAAGGCACAATGACGACTTAAGTACAAGAGGACTGATACTCTAACTTTCCATGATTTGAACCCCTCCTGTGAATCCTGTTTTAGATTCCGATGCTTAACTTCAGGTTTACTGTATCCCTTGGACCTTCTTATTGACGATGAAACACAGAAATTGCATCCGAATTTAATACAAAAAGCACAATGCCGACCTAAGTACAAGAGGACGGAAACTCTAACTTTCTATGATTTGATCCTCTGCTGTGAGTCCAGTTTTAGTTTCCGATGCTTCACTTCAGGTTTACTGTATCCCTTATATCTTCCTATTGACGATGAAACACAGAAATTGCATCCGAATATAATACAAAAGGCACAATGCCGACTTAAGTACAAGAGGACTGAAACTCTAACTTTCTATGATTTGAACCTCTGCTGTGAGTCCTGTTTAAGTTTCCGATGTTTCACTTCAGGTTTACTGTATCCCTTGGACCTTCTTGTTGACGATAAAACACAGAACTTGCATCCGAATTTAATACAAAAGGCACAATGCCGACTTAAGTACAAGAATACAGATACTCTAACTTTCTATGATTTGAACCTCTGCTGTGAGTCCAGTTTTAGTTTCCGATGCTTCACTTCAGGTTTACTGTATCCTTTGGACATTCTTATTGACGATGAAACACAGAAATTGCATGCGAATTTAAAACAAAAGTCACAATGCCGACTTAAGTACAAGAGGACAGATACTCTAACTTTCTATGATTTGAACCCCTCCTGTGAGTCCAGTTTTAGTTTCCGATGCTTCACTTCAGGTTTACTGTATCCCTTGGACATTCTTATTGACGATGAAACACAGAAATTGCATGCGAATTTAATACAAAAGGCACAATGCCGACTTAAGTACAAGAGGACTGAAACCCTAACTTTCTATGATTTGAACCTCTGCTGTGAGTCCAGTTTTAGTTTCCGATGCTTCACTTCAAGTTTACTGTATCCCTTGGACATTCTTATTGACGATGAAACACAGAAGTTGCATCCGAATTTAATAAAAAAGGCACAATGCCGACTTAAGTACAAGAGGACTGATACTGTAACTTTCTATGATTTGAACCCCTCCTGTGAGTACAGTATTAGATTCTGATGCTTAACTTCAGGTTTACTGTATCCCTTGGACCTTATTATTGACGATGAAACACAGAAAATGCATCCGAAGTCAATACAAAAGGCACAATGCCGTCCTAAGTACAAGGCGACTGATACTCTAACTTTCTGTGATTTGAACCTCTGCTGTGAGTCCAGTTTTAGTTTTCGATGCTTCACTTCAGGTTTACTGTATCCCTTAGACCTTTTTATTGACGATGAAACACAGAAATTGCATCCGAATTTAATAAAAAAAGGCACAATGCCGACTTAAGTACAAGAGGACTGATACTCTAACTTTCTATGATTTGAACCTCTGTTGTGAGTCCAGTTTTAGTTTCCGATGCTTCACTTCAGGTTTACTGTATCCTTTGGACATTCTTATTGACGATGAAACACAGAAATTTCATCCGAATTTAATACAAAAGGCACAATGCCGACTTAAGTACAAGAGGACTGAAACTCTGACTTTCTATGATTTCAACCTCTGCTGTAAGTCCAGTTTAAGTTTCCAATGTTTCACTTCAGGTTTACTGTATCCCTTGGACCTTGTTATTGACGATGAAACACAGAAATTGCATCCGAATTTAATACAAATGGCACAATGCCGACTTAAGTACAAGAGGACTGATACTCTAACTTACTATGATTTGAACCTCTGGTGTGAGTCAAGTTTTAGTTTCCGATGTTTCACTTCAGGTTTACTGTATCCCTTGGACCATCTTATTGACGATGAAACACAGAAATTGCATCCGAATTTAATAAAAAAGGCACAATGCCGACTTAAGTACAAGAGGACTGATACTCTAACTTTCTATGAATTGAACCCCTCCTGTGAGTCCAGTTATAGATTCCGTTGCTTAACTGCAGGTTAACTGTATCCCTTGGACCTTCTTATTGACGATGAAACACAGAAATTGCATCCGAATTTAATACAAAATGCACAATGCCGACTTAAGTAGAAAAGGATTGATACTCTAACTTTCTATGATTTGAACCCCTCCTGTGAGTCCAGTTTTAGATTCCGATGCTTCACTTCAGGTTTACTGTACCCCTTGGACCTTCTTATTGACGATTAAACACAGAAATTGCATCCGAATTTAAAAAAAAGGCACAATGACGACTTAAGTACAAGAGGACTGATACTCTAACTTTCTATGATTTGAACCCCTCCTGTGAATCCTGTTTTAGATTCCGATGCTTAACTTCAGGTTTACTGTATCCCTTGGACCTTCTTATTGACGATGAAACACAGAAATTGCATCCGAATTTAATACAAAAAGCACAATGCCGACCTAAGTACAAGAGGACGGAAACTCTAACTTTCTATGATTTGATCCTCTGCTGTGAGTCCAGTTTTAGTTTCCGATGCTTCACTTCAGGTTTACTGTATCCCTTATATCTTCCTATTGACGATGAAACACAGAAATTGCATCCGAATTTAATACAAAAGGCACAATGCCGACTTAAGTACAAGAGGACTGAAACTCTAACTTTCTATGATTTGAACCTCTGCTGTGAGTCCTGTTTAAGTTTCCGATGTTTCACTTCAGGTTTACTGTATCCCTTGGACCTTCTTGTTGACGATAAAACACAGAACTTGCATCCGAACTTAATACAAAAGGCACAATGCCGACTTAAGTACAAGAATACAGATACTCTAACTTTCTATGATTTGAACCTCTGCTGTGAGTCCAGTTTTAGTTTCCGATGCTTCACTTCAGGTTTACTGTATCCCTTGGACCATCTTATTGACGATGAAACATAGAAATTGCATCCGAATTTAATAAAAAATTCACAATGCTGACTTAAGTACAAGAGAACTGATGCTCTAACTTTCTATGATTTGAACCCCTCCTGTGAGTCCAGTTTTAGATTCCGTTGCTTAACTTCAGGTTTACTGTATCCCTTGGACCTTCTTATTGACGATGAAACACAGAAATTGCATCCGAATTTAATACAAAAGGCACAATGCCGACTTAAGTACAAGAGGACTGATACTCTAACTATCTATGATTTGAACCCCTCCTCTGAGTCCAGTTTTAGTTTCCGATACTTCACTTCAGGTTTGCTGTATCCCTTGGACCTTCTTATTGACGATGAAACACAGAAATTGCTTCCGAATTTAATAAAAAAGGCACAATGCCGACTTAAGTACAAGAGGACTGATACTCTAACTTTCTATGATTTGAACCCCTCCTGTGAGTCCAGTTTTAGATTCCGATGCTTAACTTCAGGTTTGCTGTATCCCTTGCACCTTCTTAGTGACGATGAAACACAGAACTTGCATCCGAATATAATACAAAAGGCACAATGCCGACTTAAGTACAAGAGGACTGATACTCTAACTTTCTATGATTTGAACCCGTCCTGTGAGTCCAGTTTTAGATTACGATGCTTAACTTCAGGTTTACGGTATCCCTTGAACCTTGTTATTGACGATGAAACACTGAAATTGCATCCGAATTTAATACAAAAGGCACAATGCCGACTTAAGTACAAGAGGACTGATACTCTAACTTTCTATGATTTGAACCTCTCCTGTAAGACCAGTTTTAGATTCCGATGCTTCATGTCAGGTTTACTGTATTCCTTGGACCCTCTTGTTGACGATGAAACACAGAAATTGCATCCAAATGTAATACAAAAGACACAATGCCGACTTAAGTACAAGAGGACTGAAACTCTAACTTTCTATGAATTGAACCTCTGCTGTGAGTCCAGTTTTAGTTTCCGATGCTTCACTTCAGGTTTACTGTATCCCTTGGACTTTCTTATTAACGATGAAACACAGATATTGCATCCGAATTTAATACAAAAGGCACAATGCCGACTTAAGTACAAGAGGATTGAACCTCTAACTTTCTATGATTTGAGCCTCTGCTGTGAGTCCAGTTTTAGTTTCCGATGCTTCACTTCAGGTTTACTGTATCCCTTGGACCTTCTTATTGACGATGAAACACAGAAATTGCAGCTGAATTTAATAAAAAAGGCACAATGCCGACTAAAGTACAAGAGGACTGATACTCTAACTTTCTATGATTTGAACCCCTCCTGTGCGTCCAGTTTTAGATTCCGATGCTTAACTTCAGGTTTACTGTATCCCTTGGACCTTCTTATTGACCATGAAACACAGAAATTGCATCCGAATTTAATAAAAAAGGCACAATGCCGACTTAAGTACAAGAGGACTGATACTCTAACTTCCTATGATTTGAACCCCTCCTGTGAGTACAGTTTTAGATTCCGATGCTTAACTTCAGGTTTACTGTATCAATTGGACCTTCTTATTGACGATGAAACACAGAAATTGCATCCGAATTTAATACAAAAGGCACAATGCAGACTTAAGTACAAGGCGACTGATACTCTAAATATCTATGATTTGAACCTCTCCTGTGAGTCCAGTTTTAGATTCTGATGCTTCAGTTCAGGTTTACTGTATCCCTTGGACCTTCTTATTGACGATGAAACGCAGAAATTGCATCCGAATTTAGTAAAAAATGCACAATGGCGACTTAAGTACAAGAGGACTGATACTCTAACTTTCTATGATTTGAACCCCTCCTGTGAGTCCAGTTTTAGTTTCCGATGCTCCACTTCAGGTTTACTGTATCCCTTGGACCTTGGTATTGACGATGAAACACAGAAATTGCATCCGAATTTAATAAAAAAGGCACAATGCCGACTTAAGTACAAGAGGACTGATACTCTAACTTTCTATGTTTTTGAACCCCTCCTGTGAGTCCAGTACTAGATTCCGATGCTTAACTTCAGGTTTACTGTATCCCTTGGACCTTCTTATTGACGATGAAACACAGAAATTGCATCCGAATTTAATACAAAAGGCACAATGCCGACTTAAGTACAAGAGGACTGATACTCTAACTTTCTATGATATGAACACCTCCTGTGAGTCCAGTTTTAGTTTCCGATGCTTAACTTCAGGTTTACTGTATCCCTTGGACCTTCTTATTGACGATGAAACACAGAAATTGCATCCGAATTTAATAAAAAAGGCACAATGCCAACTTAAGTACAAGAGGACTGTTACTCTAACATTCTGTGATTTGAACCCCTCCTGTGAGTCCCGTTTTGGATTCCGATGCTTAACTTCAGGTTTTCTGTATCCCTTGGACCTTCTTATTGACGATGAAACACAGAAATTGCATCCGAATTTAAAACAAAAGGCACAATGCCAACTTAAGTACAAGAGGATTGAACCTCTAACTTTCTATGATTTGAACCTCTGCTGTGAGTCCAGTTTTAGTTTCCGATGCTTCACTTCAGGTTTACGGTATCCCTTGGACCAACTTATTGACGATGTAACACAGAAATTGCATCCGAATTTAATACAAAAGGCACAATGCCGACTTAAGTACAAGAAGACTGACACTCTAACTTTCCAAGATTTGAACCTCTGCTGTGAATCCGGTTTTAGTTTCCCATGCTTCACTTCAGGTTTACTGTATCCCTTGGACCTTCTTATTGACGATGAAACACAGAAATTGCAGCTGAATTTAATAAAAAAGGCACAATGCCGACTAAAGTACAAGAGGACTGATACTCTAACTTTCTATGATTTGAACCCCTCCTGTGCGTCCAGTTTTAGATTCCGATGCTTAACTTCAGGTTTACTGTATCCCTTGGACCTTCTTATTGACCATGAAACACAGAAATTGCATCCGAATTTAATAAAAAAGGCACAATGCCGACTTAAGTACAAGAGGACTGATACTCTAACTTCCTATGATTTGAACCCCTCCTGTGAGTACAGTTTTAGATTCCGATGCTTAACTTCAGGTTTACTGTATCAATTGGACCTTCTTATTGACGATGAAACACAGAAATTGCATCCGAATTTAATACAAAAGGCACAATGCAGACTTAAGTACAAGGCGACTGATACTCTAAATATCTATGATTTGAACCTCTCCTGTGAGTCCAGTTTTAGATTCTGATGCTTCAGTTCAGGTTTACTGTATCCCTTGGACCTTCTTATTGACGATGAAACACAGAAATTGCATCCGAATTTAATCAAAAATGCACAATGGCGACTTAAGTACAAGAGGACTGATACTCTAACTTTCTATGATTTGAACCCCTCCTGTGAGTCCAGTTTTAGTTTCCGATGCTCCACTTCAGGTTTACTGTATCCCCTGGACCTTGGTATTGACGATGAAACACAGAAATTGCATCCGAATTTAATAAAAAAGGCACAATGCCGACTTAAGTACAAGAGGACTGATACTCTAACTTTCTATGTTTTTGAACCCCTCCTGTGAGTCCAGTACTAGATTCCGATGCTTAACTTCAGGTTTACTGTATCCCTTGGACCTTCTTATTGACGATGAAACACAGAAATTGCATCCGAATTTAATACAAAAGGCACAATGCCGACTTAAGTACAAGAGGACTGATACTCTAACTTTCTATGATATGAACACCTCCTGTGAGTCCAGTTTTAGTTTCCGATGCTTAACTTCAGGTTTACTGTATCCCTTGGACCTTCTTATTGACGATGAAACACAGAAATTGCATCCGAATTTAATACAAAAAGCACAATGCCGACCTAAGTACAAGAGGACGGAAACTCTAACTTTCTATGATTTGATCCTCTGCTGTGAGTCCAGTTTTAGTTTCCGATGCTTCACTTCAGGTTTACTGTATCCCTTATATCTTCCTATTGACGATGAAACACAGAAATTGCATCCGGATTTAATACAAAAGGCACAATGCCGACTTAAGTACAAGAGGACTGAAACTCTAACTTTCTATGATTTGAACCTCTGCTGTGAGTCCTGTTTAAGTTTCCGATGTTTCACTTCAGGTTTACTGTATCCCTTGGACCTTCTTGTTGACGATAAAACACAGAACTTGCATCCGAATTTAATACAAAAGGCACAATGCCGACTTAAGTACAAGAATACAGATACTCTAACTTTCTATGATTTGAACCCCTCCTGTGAGTCCAGTTTTAGATTCCGTTGCTTAACTTCAGGTTTACTGTATCCCTTGGACCTTCTTATTGACGATGAAACACAGAAATTGCATCCGAATTTAATAAAAAAGGCACAATGCCAACTTAAGTACAAGAGGACTGATACTCTAACATTCTGTGATTTGAACCCCTCCTGTGAGTCCCGTTTTGGATTCCGATGCTTAACTTCAGGTTTTCTGTATCCCTTGGACCTTCTTATTGACGATGAAACACAGAAATTGCATCCGAATTTAATACAAAAGGCACAATGCCAACTTAAGTACAAGAGGATTGAACCTCTAACTTTCTATGATTTGAACCTCTGCTGTGAGTCCAGTTTTAGTTTCCGATGCTTCACTTCAGGTTTACGGTATCCCTTGGACCAACTTATTGACGATGTAACACAGAAATTGCATCCGAATTTAATACAAAAGGCACAATGCCGACTTAAGTACAAGGAGACTGACACTCTAACTTTCCAAGATTTGAACCTCTGCTGTGAATCCGGTTTTAGTTTCCCATGCTTCACTTCAGGTTTACTGTATCCCTTGGACCTTCTTATTGACGATGAAACACAGAAATTGCAGCTGAATTTAATAAAAAAGGCACAATGCCGACTAAAGTACGAGAGGACTGATACTCTAACGTTCTATGATTTGAACCCCTCCTGTGCGTCCAGTTTTAGATTCCGATGCTTAACTTCAGGTTTACTGTATCCCTTGGACCTTCTTATTGACCATGAAACACAGAAATTGCATCCGAATTTAATAAAAAAGGCATAATGCCGACTTAAGTACAAGAGGACTGATACTCTAACTTCCTATGATTTGAACCCCTCCTGTGAGTACAGTTTTAGATTCCGATGCTTAACTTCAGGTTTACTGTATCAATTGGACCTTCTTATTGACGATGAAACACAGAAATTGCATCCGAATTTAATACAAAAGGCACAATGCAGACTTAAGTACAAGAGGACTGATACTCTAACTTTCTATGATTTGAACCCCTCCTGTGAGTCCAGTTTTAGTTTCCGATGCTCCACTTCAGGTTTACTGTATCCCTTGGACCTTGGTATTGACGATGAAACACAGAAATTGCATCCGAATTTAATAAAAAAGGCACAATGCCGACTAAAGTACAAGAGGACTGATACTCTAACTTTCTATGTTTTTGAACCCCTCCTGTGAGTCCAGTACTAGATTCCGATGCTTAACTTCAGGTTTACTGTATCCCTTGGACCTTCTTATTGACGATGAAACACAGAAATTGCATCCGAATTTAATACAAAAGGCACAATGCCGACTTAAGTAGAAAAGGATTGATACTCTAACTTTCTATGATTTGAACCCCTCCTGTGAGTCCAGTTTTAGATTCCGATGCTTCACTTCAGGTTTACTGTACCCCTTGGACCTTCTTATTGACGATGAAACACAGACATTGCATCCGAATTTAAAAAAAAGGCACAATGACGACTTAAGTACAAGAGGACTGATACTCTAACTTTCTATGATTTGAACCCCTCCTGTGAATCCTGTTTTAGATTCCGATGCTTAACTTCAGGTTTACTGTATCCCTTGGACCTTCTTATTGACGATGAAACACAGAAATTGCATCCGAATTTAATACAAAAAGCACAATGCCGACCTAAGTACAAGAGGACGGAAACTCTAACTTTCTATGATTTGATCCTTTGCTGTGAGTCCAGTTTTAGTTTCCGATGCTTCACTTCAGGTATACTGTATCCCTTATATCTTCCTATTGACGATGAAACACAGAAATTGCATCCGGATTTAATACAAAAGGCACAATGCCGACTTACGTACAAGAGGACTGAAACTCTAACTTTCTATGATTTGAACCTCTGCTGTGAGTCCTGTTTAAGTTTCCGATGTTTCACTTCAGGTTTACTGTATCCCTTGGACCTTCTTGTTGACGATAAAACACAGAACTTGCATCCGAATTTAATACAAAAGGCACAATGCCGACTTAAGTACAAGAATACAGATACTCTAACTTTCTATGATTTGAACCCCTCCTGTGAGTCCAGTTTTAGATTCCGTTGCTTAACTTCAGGTTTACTGTATCCCTTGGACCTTCTTATTGACGATGAAACACAGAAATTGCATCCGAATTTAATACAAAAGGCACAATGCCGACTTAAGTACAAGAGGACTGATACTCTAACTATCTATGATTTGAACCCCTCCTCTGAGTCCAGTTTTAGATTACGATGCTTAACTTCAGGTTTACGGTATCCCTTGAACCTTGTTATTGACGATGAAACACTGAAATTGCATCCGAATTTAATACAAAAGGCACAATGCCGACTTAAGTACAAGAGGACTGATACTCTAACTTTCTATGATTTGAACCTCTCCTGTAAGACCAGTTTTAGATTCCGATGCTTCATGTCAGGTTTACTGTATCCCTTGGACCCTCTTGTTGACGATGAAACACAGAAATTGCATCCAAATGTAATACAGAAGACACAATGCCGACTTAAGTACAAGAGGACTGAAACTCTAACTTTCTATGAATTGAACCTCTGCTGTGAGTCCAGTTTTAGTTTCCGATGCTTCACTTCAGGTTTACTGTATCCCTTGGACTTTCTTATTAACGATGAAACACAGATATTGCATCCGAATTTAATACAAAAGGCACAATGCCGACTTAAGTACAAGAGGATTGAACCTCTAACTTTCTATGATTTGAACCTCTGCTGTGAGTCCAGTTTTAGTTTCCGATGCTTCACTTCAGGTTTACGGTATCCCTTGGACCAACTTATTGAAGATGTAACACAGAAATTGCATTCGAATTTAATACAAAAGGCACAATGCCGACTTAAGTACAAGAAGACTGACACTCTAACTTTCCAAGATTTGAACCTCTGCTGTGAATCCGGTTTTAGTTTCCCATGCTTCACTTCAGGTTTACTGTATCCCTTGGACCTTCTTATTGACGATGAAACACAGAAATTGCAGCTGAATTTAATAAAAAAGGCACAATGCCGACTAAAGTACAAGAGGACTGATACTCTAACTTTCTATGATTTGAACCCCTCCTGTGCGTCCAGTTTTAGATTCCGATGCTTAACTTCAGGTTTACTGTATCCCTTGGACCTTCTTATTGACCATGAAACACAGAAATTGCATCCGAATTTAATAAAAAAGGCACAATGCCGACTTAAGTACAAGAGGACTGATACTCTAACTTCCTATGATTTGAACCCCTCCTGTGAGTACAGTTTTAGATTCCGATGCTTAACTTCAGGTTTACTGTATCAATTGGACCTTCTTATTGACGATGAAACACAGAAATTGCATCCGAATTTAATACAAAAGGCACAATGCAGACTTAAGTACAAGGCGACTGATACTCTAAATATCTATGATTTGAACCTCTCCTGTGAGTCCAGTTTTAGATTCTGATGCTTCAGTTCAGGTTTACTGTATCCCTTGGACCTTGGTATTGACGATGAAACACAGAAATTGCATCCGAATTTAATAAAAAAGGCACAATGCCGACTTAAGTACAAGAGGACTGATACTCTAACTTTCTATGTTTTTGAACCCCTCCTGTGAGTCCAGTACTAGATTCCGATGCTTAACTTCAGGTTTACTGTATCCCTTGGACCTTCTTATTGACGATGAAACACAGAAATTGCATCCGAATTTAATACAAAAGGCACAATGCCGACTTAAGTATAAGAGGACTGATACTCTAACTTTCTATGATATGAACACCTCCTGTGAGTCCAGTTTTAGTTTCCGATGCTTAACTTCAGGTTTACTGTATCCCTTGGACCTTCTTATTGACGATGAAACACAGAAATTGCATCCGAATTTAATAAAAAAGGCACAATGCCAACTTAAGTACAAGAGGACTGATACTCTAACATTCTGTGATTTGAACCCCTCCTGTGAGTCCCGTTTTGGATTCCGATGCTTAACTTCAGGTTTTCTGTATCCCTTGGACCTTCTTATTGACGATGAAACACAGAAATTGCATCCGAATTTAATACAAAAGGCACAATGCCAACTTAAGTACAAGAGGACTGATACTCTAACTTTCTATGATTTGAACCCCTCCTGTGAGTCCAGTTTTAGATTCCGATGCTTAACTTCTGGTTCACTGTATCCCTTGGACCTTCTTATTGACTATGAAACACAGAAATTGCATCCGAATTTAATAAGAAGGCACAATGCCGACTTAAGTACAAGAGGACTGATACTCTAACTTTCTAAGATTTGAACCCCTCCTGTGAGTTTAGTTTTAGTTTCCGATGCTTCACTTCAGGTTTACTGTATCCCTTGGACATTCTTATTGACGATGAAACACAGAAATTGCATGCGAATTTAATACAAAAGGCACAATGCCGACTTAAGTACAAGAGGACTGATACTCTAACTTTCTATGATATGAACCCCTCCTGTGAGTCCAGTTTTAGTTTCCGATGCTTAACTTCAGGTTTACTGTATCCCTTGGACCTTCTTATTGACGATGAAACACAGAAATTGCATCCGAATTTATTAAAAAAGGCACAATGCCAACTTAAGTACAAGAGGACTGATACTCTAACATTCTGTGATTTGAACCCCTCCTGTGAGTCCTGTTTTGGATTCCGATGCTTAACTTCAGGTTTTCTGTATCCCTTGGACCTTCTTATTGACGATGAAACACAGAAATTGCATCCGAATTTAATACAAAAGGCACAATGCCAACTTAAGTACAAGAGGACTGATACTCTAACTTTCTATGATTTGAACCCGTCCTGTGAGTCCAGTTTTAGATTCCGATGCTTAACTTCTGGTTCACTGTATCCCTTGGACCTTCTTATTGACTATGAAACACAGAAATTGCATCCGAATTTAATACAAAAGGCACAATGCCGACTTAAGTACAAGAGGACTGAAACCCTAACTTTCTATGATTTGAACCTCTGCTGTGAGTCCAGTTTTAGTTTCCGATGCTTCACTTCAAGTTTACTGTATCCCTTGGACCTTCTTATTGACGATGAAACACAGAAACTGCATCCCAATTTAATAAAAAAGGCACAATGCCGACATAAGTACCAGAGGACTTATACTCTAACTTTCTATGATTTGAACGCCTCCTGTGAGTACAGTTTTAGATTCCGTAGCTTAACTTCAGGTTTACTGTATCCCTTGGACCTTCTTATTGACGATGAAACACAAAAATTGCATCCGAATTTAATAAAAAATGCACAATGCCGACTTAAGTACAAGAGGACTGATAGTCTAACTTTCTATGATTTGAACCTCTGTTGTGAGTCCAGTTTAAGTTTCCGATGCTTCACTTCAGGTTTACTGTATCCCTTGGACCCTCTTATTGACGACGAAACACAGAAATTTCATCCGAATTTAATACAAAAGGCACAATGCCGACTTAAGTACTAGAGGACTGAAACTCTAACTTTCTATGATTTGAACCTCTGCTGTGAGTCCAGTTTAAGTTTCCAATGTTTCACTTCAGGTTTACTGTATCCGTTGGACCTTCTTATTGACGATGAAACACAGAAATTGCATCCGAATTTAATACAAAAGGCACAATGCCGACTTAAGTACAAGAGGACTGATACTCTAACTTACTATGATTTGAACCTCTGGTGTGAGTCCAGTTTTAGTTTCCGATGTTTCACTTCAGGTTTACTGTATCCCTTGGACCATCTTATTGACGATGAAACACAGAAATTGCATCCGAATTTAATAAAAAAGGCACAATGCCGACTTAAGAACAAGAGGACTGATACTCTAACTTTCTATGATTTGAACCCCTCCTGCGAGTCCAGTTATAGATTCCGTTGCTTAACTTCAGGTTTACTGTATCCCCTGGACCTTCTTATTGACGATGAAACACAGAAATTGCATCCGAATTTAATACAAAAGGCACAATGCCGACTTAATTAGAAAAGGACTGATACTCTAACTTTCTATGATTTGAACCCCTCCTGTGAGTCCAGTTTTAGATTCCGATGCTTCACGTCAGGTTTACTGTACCCCTTGGACCTTCTTATTGACGATGAAACACAGAAATTGCAGCCGAATTTAATACAAAAGGCACAATGCCGACTTAAGTACAAGAGGACGGAAACTCTAACTTTCTATGATTTGAACCTCTGCTGTGAGTCCAGTTTTAGTTTCCGATGCTTCACTTCAGGTTTACTGTATCCCTTGGACCTTCTTATTGACGATGAAACACAGAAATTGCATCCGAATTTAATACAAAAGGCACAATGCCGACTTAAGTACAAGAGGACTGAAACTCTAACTTTCTATGATTTGAACCTCTGCTGTGAGTCCAGTTTAAGTTTCCGATGTTTCACTTCAGGTTTACTTTATCCCTTGGACCTTCTTATTGATGATAAAACACAGAAATTGCATCCGAATTTAATACAAAAGTCAAAATGCCGACTTAAGTACAAGAGGACAGATACTCTAACTTTCTATGATTTGAACCCCTCCTGTGAGTCCAGTTTTAGTTTCCGATGCTTCACTTCAGGTTTACTGTATCCCTTGGACATTCTTATTGACGAGGAAACACAGAAATTGCATGCGAATTTAATACAAAAGGCACAATGCCGACTTAAGTACAAGAGGACTGAAGCCCTAACTTTCTATGATTTGAACCTCTGCTGTGAGTCCAGTTTTAGTTTCCGATGCTTCACTTCAAGTTTACTGTATCCCTTGGACATTCTTATTGACGATGAAACACAGAAATTGCATCCGAATTTAATAAAAAAGGCACAATGCCGACTTAAGTACAAGAGGACTGATACTCTAACTTTCTATGACTTGAACCCCTCCTGTGAGTACAGTATTAGATTCTGATGCTTCACTTCAGGTTTACTGTATCCCTTGGACCTTTTTATTGAAGATGAAACACAGAAATTGCATCCGAATTTAATAAAAAAGGCACAATGCCGACTTAAGTACAAGAGGACTGATACTCTAACTTTCTATGATTTGAACCACTGTTGTGAGTCCAGTTTAAGTTTCCGATGCTTCACTTCAGGTTTACTGTATCCCTTGGACCTTCTTATTGACGATGAAACACAGAAATTTCATCCGAATTTAATACAAAAGGCACAATGCCGACTTAAGTACAAGAGGACTGAAACTCTGACTTTCTATGATTTGAACCTCTGCTGTGAGTCCAGTTTAAGTTTCCAATGTTTCACTTCAGGTTTACTGTATCCCTTGGACCTTCTTATTGACGATGAAACACAGAAATTGCATCCGAATTTAATACAAAAGGCACAATGCCGACTTAAGTACAAGAGGACTGATACTCTAACTTACTATGATTTGAACCTCTGGTGTGAGTCCAGTTTTAGTTTCCGATGTTTCACTTCAGGTTTACTGTATCCCTTGGACCATCTTATTGACGATGAAACACAGAAATTGCATCCGAATTTAATAAAAAAGGCACAATACCGACTTAAGTACAAGAGGACTGATACTCTAACTTTCTATGATTTGAACCCCTCCTATGAGTCCAGTTATAGATTCCGATGCTTAACTTCAGGTTAACTGTATCCCTTGGACCTTCTTATTGACGATGAAACACAGAAATTGCATCCGAATTTAATACAAAAGGCACAATGCCGACTTAAGCAGAAAAGGACTGATACTCTAACTTTCTATGATTTGAACCCCTCCTGTGAGTCCAGTTTTAGATTCCGATGCTTCACTTCAGGTTTACTGTACCCCTTGGACCTTCTTATTGACGATGAAACACAGAAATTGCATCCGAATTTTAAAAAAAGGCACAATGACGACTTAAGTACAAGAGGACTGATACTCTAACTTTCTATGATTTGAACCCCTCCTGTGAATCCTGTTTTAGATTCCGATGCTTAACTTCAGGTTTACTGTATCCCTTGGACCTTCTTATTGACGATGAAACACAGAAATTGCATCCGAATTTAATACAAAAAGCACAATGCCGACCTACGTACAAGAGGACGGAAACTCTAACTTTCTATGATTTGATCCTCTGCTGTGAGTCCAGTTTTAGTTTCCGATGCTTCACTTCAGGTTTACTGTATCCCTTATACCTTCTTATTGACGATGAAACACAGAAATTGCATCCGAATTTAATACAAAAGGCACAATGCCGACTTAAGTACAAGAGGACTGAAACTCTAACTTTCTATGATTTGAACCTCTGCTGTGAGTCCAGTTTAAGTTTCCGATGTTTCACTTCAGGTTTACTGTATCCCTTGGACCTTCTTGTTGACGATAAAACACAGAAATTGCATCCGAATTTAATACAAAAGGCACAATGCCGACTTAAGTACAAGAATACAGATACTCTAACTTTCTATGATTTGAACCTCTGCTGTGAGTCCAGTTTTAGTTTCCGATGCTTCACTTCAGGTTTACTGTATCCCTTGGACCATCTTATTGACGATGAAACATAGAAATTGCATCCGAATTTAATAAAAAAGGCACAATGCCGACTTAAGTACAAGAGAAGTGATACTCTAACTTTCTATGATTTGAACCCCTCCTGTGAGTCCAGTTTTAGATTCCGTTGCTTAACTTCAGGTTTACTGTATCCCTTGGACCTTCTTATTGACGATGAAACACAGAAATTGCATCCGAATTTAATACAAAAGGCACAATGCCGACTTAAGTACAAGAGGACTGATACTCTAACTATCTATGATTTGAACCCCTCCTGTGAGTCCAGTTTTAGTTTCCGATGCTTCACTTCAGGTTTGCTGTATCCCTTGGACCTTCTTATTGACGATGAAACACAGAAATTGCTTCCGAATTTAATAAAAATGCACAATGCCGAATTAAGTACAAGAGGACTGATACTCTAACTTTCTATGATTTGAACCCCTCCTGTGAGTCCAGTTTTAGATTCCGATGCTTAACTTCAGGTTTGCTGTTTCCCTTGGACCTTCTTATTGACGATGAAACACAGAAATTGCATCCGAATTTAAAAAAAAGGCACAATGACGACTTAAGTACAAGAGGACTGATACTCTAACTTTCTATGATTTGAACCCCTCCTGTGAATCCTGTTTTAGATTCCGATGCTTAACTTCAGGTTTACTGTATCCCTTGGACCTTCTTATTGACGATGAAACACAGAAATTGCATCCGAATTTAGTACAAAAAGCACAATGCCGACCTAAGTACAAGAGGACGGAAACTCTAACTTTCTATGATTTGATCCTCTGCTGTGAGTCCAGTTTTAGTTTCCGATGCTTCACTTCAGGTTTACTGTATCCCTTATACCTTCTTATTGACGATGAAACACAGAAATTGCATCCGAATTTAATACAAAAGGCACAATGCCGACTTAAGTACAAGCGGACTGAAACTCTAACTTTCTATGATTTGAACCTCTGCTGTGAGTCCAGTTTAAGTTTCCGATGTTTCACTTCAGGTTTACTGTATCCCTTGGACCTTCTTGTTGACGATAAAACACAGAAATTGCATCCGAATTTAATACAAAAGGCACAATGCCGACTTAAGTACAAGAATACAGATACTCTAACTTTCTATGATTTGAACCTCTGCTGTGAGTCCAGTTTTAGTTTCCGATGCTTCACTTCAGGTTTACTGTATCCCTTGGACCATCTTATTGACGATGAAACATAGAAATTGCATCCGAATTTAATAAAAAAGGCACAATGCCGACTTAAGTACAAGAGAACTGATACTCTGACTTTCTATGATTTGAACCCCTCCTGTGAGTCCAGTTTTAGATTCCGTTGCTTAACTTCAGGTTTACTGTATCCCTTGGACCTTCTTATTGACGATGAAACACAGAAATTGCATCCGAATATAATACAAAAGGCACAATGCCGACTTAAGTACAAGAGGACTGATACTCTAACTATCTATGATTTGAACCCCTCCTGTGAGTCCAGTTTTAGTTTCCGATGCTTCACTTCAGGTTTGCTGTATCCCTTGGACCTTCTTATTGACGATGAAACACAGAAATTGCTTCCGAATTTAATAAAAAAGGCACAATGCCGAATTAAGTACAAGAGGACTGATACTCTAACTTTCTATGATTTGAACCCATCCTGTGAGTCCAGTTTTAGATTCCGATGCTTAACTTCAGGTTTGCTGTATCCCTTGGACCTTCTTATTGACGATGAATCACAGAAATTGCATCCGAAGTCAATACAAAAGGCACAATGCCGACTTCAGTACAAGGCGACTGATACTCTAACTTTCTATGATTTGAACCTCTGCTGTGAGTCCAGTTTTAGTTTCCGATGCTTAACTTCAGGTTTACTGTATCCCTTGGACCATCTTATTGACGATGAAACATAGAAATTGCATCCGAATTTAATAAAAAAGGCACAATGCCGACTTAAGTACAAGAGAACTGATACTCTAACTTTCTATGATTTGAACCCCTCCTGTGAGTCCAGTTTTAGATTCCGTTGCTTAACTTCAGGTTTACTGTATCCCTTGGACCTTCTTATTGACGATGAAACACAGAAATTGCATCCGAATTTAATACAAAAGGCACAATGCCGACTTAAGTACAAGAGGACTGATACTCTAACTATCTATGATTTGAACCCCTCCTGTGAGTCCAGTTTTAGTTTCCGATGCTTCACTTCAGGTTTGCTGTATCCCTTGGACCTTCTTATTGACGATGAAACACAGAAATTGCTTCCGAATTTAATAAAAAAGGCACAATGCCGAATTAAGTACAAGAGGACTGATACTCTAACTTTCTATGATTTGAACCCCTCCTGTGAGTCCAGTTTTAGATTCCGATGCTTAACTTCAGGTTTGCTGTATCCCTTGGACCTTCTTATTGACGATGAATCACAGAAATTGCATCCGAAGTCAATACAAAAGGCACAATGCCGACTTCAGTACAAGGCGACTGATACTCTAACTTTCTATGATTTGAACCTCTGCTATGAGTCCAGTTTTAGTTTAAGATGCTTCGCTTCAGGTTTACTGTATCAATTGGACCTTCTTATTGACGATGAAACACAGAAAGTGCATCCGAATGTAATAAAAAAGGCACAATGCCGACTTAAGTACAAGAGGACTGATACTCTAACATTCTATGATTTGAACCCCTCCTGTTGAGTCCAGTTTTAGATTCCGATGCTTAACTTCAGGTTTACTGTATCCCTTGGACCTTCTTATTGACGATGAAACACAGAAATTGCATCCGAATTTAATAAAAAAGGCACAATGCCGACTTAAGTACAAGAGGACTGATACTCTAACTTTCTATGATTTGAACCTCTCCTGTGTGTCCAGTTTTGGATTCCGATGCTTCACTTCAGGTTTACTGTATCCCTTGGACCCTCTTATTGACGATGAAACACAGAAATTGCATCCGAATTTAATACAAAAGGCACAATGCCGACTTAAGTACAAGAAGACTGAAACTCTAACTTTCTAAGATTTGAACCTCTGCTGTGAGTCCAGTTTAAGTTTCCGATGTTTCACTTTAGGTTTACTGTAACCCTTGGACCTTCTTATTGACGATAAAACACAGAAATTGCATCCGAATTTAATACAAAAGGCACAATGCCGACTTAAGTACAAGAGGACTGATACTCTAACTTTCTATGATTTGAACCTCTGCTGTGAGTCCAGTTTTAGTTTCCGATGCTTCACTTCAGGTTTACTGTATCCCTTGGACCATCTTATTGACGATGAAACACAGAAATTGCATCCGAATTTAATTAAAAATTCACAATGCCGACTTAAGTACAAGAGAACTGATACTCTAACTTTCAATGATTTGAACCCCTCCTGTGAGTCCAGTTTTAGATTCCGTTGCTTAACTTCAGGTTTACTGTATACCTTGGACCTTCTTATTGACGATGAAACACAGAAATTGCATCCGAATTTAAAACAAAATTCACAATGCCGACTTAAGTACAAGAGGACTGATACTCTAACTTTCTATGATTTGAACCCCTCCTGTGAGTCCAGTTTTAGTTTCCGATGCTTCACTTCAGGTTTGCTGTATCCCTTGGACCTTCTTATTGACGATGAAACACAGAAATTGCTTCCGAATTTAATAAAAAAGGCACAATGCCGAATTAAGTACAAGAGGACTGATACTCTAACTTTCTATGATTTGAACCCCTCCTGTGAGTCCAGTTTTAGATTCCGATGCTTCACTTCAGGTTTGCTGTATCCCTTGGACCTTCTTATTGACGATGAAACACAGAAATTGCTTCCGAATTTAATAAAAAAGGCACAATGCCGAATTAAGTACAAGAGGACTGATACTCTAACTTTCTATGATTTGAACCCCTCCTGTGAGTCCAGTTTTAGATTCCGATGCTTAACTTCAGGTTTGCTGTATCCCTTGGACCTTCTTATTGACGATGAATCACAGAAATTGCATCCGAAGTCAATACAAAAGGCACAATGCCGACTTCAGTACAAGGCGACTGATACTCTAACTTTCTATGATTTGAACCTCTGCTATGAGTCCAGTTTTAGTTTAAGATGCTTCACTTCAGGTTTACTGTATCAATTGGACCTTCTTATTGACGATGAAACACAGAAAGTGCATCCGAATGTAATAAAAAAGGCACAATGCCGACTTAAGTACAAGAGGACTGATACTCTAACATTCTATGATTTGAACCCCTCCTGTGAGTCCAGTTTTAGTTTCCGATGCTTCACTTCAGGTGTACTGTATCCCTTGGACCTTCTTATTGACGATGAAACACAGAAATTGCATCCGAATTTAATACAAAAGGCACAATGCCGACTTTAGTACAAGAGGACCGAAACTCTAACTTTCTATGATTTGAACCTCTCCTGTGAGTCCAGTTTTAGAATCCGATGCTTCACTTCAGGTTTACTGTATCCCTTGGACCCTCTTATTGACGATGAAACACAGAAATTGCATCCGAATTTAATACAAAAGGCACAATGCCGACTTAAGTACAAGAAGACTGAAACTCTAACTTTCTAAGATTTGAACCTCTGCTGTGAGTCCAGTTTAAGTTTCCGATGTTTCACTTTAGGATTACTGTAACCCTTGGACCTTCTTATTGACGATAAAACACAGTAATTGCATCCGAATATAATACAAAAGGCACAATGCCGACTTAAGTACAAGAGGACTGATACTCTAACTTTCTATGATTTGAACCTCTGCTGTGAGTCCAGTTTTAGTTTCCGATGCTTCACTTCAGGTTTACTGTATCCCTTGGACCATCTTATTGACGATGAAACACAGAAATTGCATCCGAATTTAATAAAAAAGGCACAATGCCGACTTAAGTACAAGAGGACTGATACTCTAACTTTCTATGATTTGATCCCCTCCTGTGAGTCCACTTTTAGATTCCGATGCTTAATTTCAGGTTTACTGTATCCCTTGGACCTTCTTATTGACGATGAAACACAGAAATTGCATCCGAATTTAATACAAAAGGCACAATGCCGACTTAAGTACAAGAGGACTGATACTCTAACTTTCTATGATTTGAACCTCTCCTGTGAGTCCAGTTTTAGATTCCGATGCTTCACTTCAGGTTTACTGTATCCCTTGGACCCTCTTATTGACGATGAAACACAGAAATTGCATCCGAATTTAATACAAAAGGCACAATGCCGACTTAAGGACAAGAGGACTGAAACTCTAACTTTCTATGATTTGAACCTCTGCTGTGAGTCCAGTTTCAGTTTCCAATGCTTCACTTCAGGTTTACTGTATCCCTTTTACCTTCTTATTGACGACGAAACACAGAAAATGCATCCGAATTTAATACAAAAGGCACAATGCCGACTTAAGGACAAGAGGACTGATACTCTAACTTTCTATGATTTGAACCCCTCCTGTGAGTCCAGTTCTAGTTTCCGATGCTTCACTTCAGGTTTGCTGTATCCCTTGGACCTTCTTATTGACGATGAAACACAGAAATTGCATGCGAATTTAATAAAAAAGGCACAATGCCGACTTAAGTACAAGAGGACTGATACTCTAACTTTCTATGATTTGAACCCCTCCTGTGAGTCCAGTTTTAGATTCCGATGCTTAACTTCAGGTTTACTGTATCCCTTGGACCTTCTTATTGACGATGAAACACAGAAATTGCATCCGAATTTAATAAAAAAGGCACAATGCAGACTTAAGTACAAGAGGACTGATACTCTAACTTTCTATGATTTGATCCCCTCCTGTGAGTCCACTTTTAGATTCCGATGCTTAATTTCAGGTTTACTGTATCCCTTGGACCTTCTTATTGACGATGAAACACAGAAATTGCATCCGAATTTAATACAAAAGGCACAATGCCGACTTAAGTACAAGAGGACTGATACTCTTTCTTTCTATGATTTGAACCTCTGCTATGAGTCCAGTTTTAGTTTAAGATGCTTCACTTCAGGTTTACTGTATCAATTGGACCTTCTTATTGACGATGAAACACAGAAAGTGCATCCGAATGTAATAAAAAAGGCACAATGCCGACTTAAGTACAAGAGGACTGATACTCTAACTTTCTATGATTTGAACCCCTCCTGTGAGTCCAGTTTTAGTTTCCGATGCTTCACTTCAGGTGTACTGTATCCCTTGGACCTTCTTATTGACGATGAAACACAGAAATTGCATCCGAATTTAATACAAAAGGCACAATGCCGACTTTAGTTCAAGAGGACCGAAACTCTAACTTTCTATGATTTGAACCTCTGCTGTGAGTCCAGTTTTAGTTTCCGATGCTTCACTTCACATTTACTGTATCCCTGGGACCTTCTTATTGACAATGAAACACAGAAATTGCATCCGAATTTAATAAAAAAGGCACAATGCCGACTTAAGTACAAGAGGACTGATACTCTAACATTCTATGATTTGAACCCCTCCTGTTGAGTCCAGTTTTACATTCCGATGCTTAACTTCAGGTTTACTGTATCCCTTGGACCTTCTTATTGACGATGAAACACAGAAATTGCATCCGAATTTAATAAAAAAGGCACAATGCCGACTTAAGTACAAGAGGACTGATACTCTAACTTTCTATGATTTGATCCCCTCCTGTGAGTCCACTTTTAGATTCCGATGCTTAATTTCAGGTTTACTGTATCCCTTGGACCTTCTTATTGACGATGAAACACAGAAATTGCATCCGAATTTAATACAAAAGACACAATGCCGACATAAGTACAAGAGGACTGATACTCTAACTTTCTATGATTTGAACCTCTCCTGTGAGTCCAGTTTTAGAATCCGATGCTTCACTTCAGGTTTACTGTATCCCTTGGACCCTCTTATTGACGATGAAACACAGAAATTGCATCCGAATTTAATACAAAAGGCACAATGCCGACTTAAGTACAAGAAGACTGAAACTCTAACTTTCTAAGATTTGAACCTCTGCTGTGAGTCCAGTTTAAGTTTCCGATGTTTCACTTTAGGATTACTGTAACCCTTGGACCTTCTTATTGAAGATAAAACACAGAAATTGCATCCGAATTTAATACAAAAGGCACAATGCCGACTTAAGTACAAGAGGACTGATACTCTAACTTTCTATGATTTGAACCTCTGCTGTGAGTCCAGTTTTAGTTTCCGATGCTTCACTTCAGGTTTACTGTATCCCTTGGACCATCTTATTGACGATGAAACACAGAAATTGCATCCGAATTTAATAAAAAAGGCACAATGCCGACTTAAGTACAAGAGGACTGAAACTCTAACTTTCTATGATTTGATCCCCTCCTGTGAGTCCACTTTTAGATTCCGAAGCTTAATTTCAGGTTTACTGTATCCCTTGGACCTTCTTATTGACGATGAAACACAGAAATTGCATCCGAATTTAATACAAAAGGCACAATGCCGACTTAAGTACTAGAGGACTGATACTCTAACTTTCTATGATTTGGACCTCTCCTGTTGAGTCCAGTTTTAGATTCCGATGCTTCACTTCAGGTTTACTGTATCCCTTGGACCCTCTTATTGACGATGAAACACAGAAATTGCATCCGAATTTAATACAAAAGGCACAATGCCGACTTAAGGACAAGAGGACTGAAACTCTAACTTTCTATGATTTGAACCTCTGCTGTGAGTCCAGTTTCAGTTTCCAATGCTTCACTTCAGGTTTACTGTATCCCTTTTACCTTCTTATTGACGATGAAACACAGAAAATGCATCCGAATTTAATACAAAAGGCACAATGCCGACTTAAGGACAAGAGGACTGATACTCTAACTTTCTATGATTTGAACCCCTCCTGTGAGTCCAGTTCTAGTTTCCGATGCTTCACTTCAGGTTTGCTGTATCCCTTGGACCTTCTTATTGACGATGAAACACAGAAATTGCATCCGAATTTAATAAAAAAGGCACAATGCCGACTTAAGTACAAGAGGACTGATACTCTAACTTTCTATGATTTGAACCCCTCTTGTGAGTCCAGTTTTAGATTCCGATGCTTAACTTCAGGTTTACTGTATCCCTTGGACCATCTTATTGACGATGAAACACAGAAATTGCATCCGAATTTAATAAAAAAGGCACAATGCCGACTTAAGTACAAGAGGACTGATACTCTAACTTTCTATGATTTGATCCCCTCCTGTGAGTCCACTTTTAGATTCCGATGCTTAATTTCAGGTTTACTGTATCCCTTGGACCTTCTTATTGACGATGAAACACAGAAATTGCATCCTAATTTAATACAAAAGGCACAATGCCGACTTAAGTACAAGAGGACCGAAACTCTAACTTTCTATGATTTGAACCTCTGCTGTGAGTCCAGTTTTAGTTTCCGATGCTTCACTTCACATTCACTGTATCCCTGGGACCTTCCTATTGACAATGAAACACAGAAATTGCATCCGAATTTAATAAAAAAGGCACAATGCCGACAAAAGTACAAGAGGACCCCTCCTGTTGAGTCCAGTTTTAGATTCCGATGCTTACCTTCAGGTTTACTGTATCCCTTGGACCTTCTTATTGACGATGAAACACAGAAATTGCATCCGAATTTAATACAAAAGGCACAATACCGACTTAAGTACAAGAGGACTGATACTCTAACTTTCTATGATTTGAACCTCTCCTGTGAGTCCAGTTTTAGATTCCGATGCTTCACTTCAGGTTTACTGTATCCCTTGGACCCTCTTATTGACGATGAAACACAGAAATTGCATCCGAATCTAATACAAAAGGCACAATGCCGACTTAAGTACAAGAAGACTGAAACTCTAACTTTCTAAAATTTGAACCTCTGCTGTGAGTCCAGTTTAAGTTTCCGATGTTTCACTTTGGGTTTACTGTAACCCTTGGACCTTCTTATTGACGATAAAACACAGAAATTGCATCCGAATTTAATACAAAAGGCACAATGCCGACTTAAGTACAAGAGTACTGATACTCTAACTTTCTATGATTTGAACCTCTGCTGTGAGTCCAGTTTTAGTTTCCGATGCTTCACTTCAGGTTTACTGTATCCCTTGGACCATCTTATTGACGATGAAACACAGAAATTGCATCCGAATTTAATTAAAAATTCTCAATGCCGACTTAAGTACAAGAGAACTGATACTCTAACATTCTATGATTTGAACCCCTCCTGTGAGGCCAGTTTTAGATTCCGTTGCTTAACTTCAGGTTTACTGTATACCTTGGACCTTCTTATTGACGATGAAACACAGAAATTGCATCCGAATTTAAAACAAAATTCACAATGCCGACTTAAGTACAAGAGGACTGATACTCTAACTTTCTATGATTTGAACCCCTCCTGTGAGTCCAGTTTTAGTTTCCGATGCTTCACTTCAGGTTTGCTGTATCCCTTGGACCTTCTTATTGACGATGAAACACAGAAATTGCATCCGAATTTAATAAAAAAGGCACAATGCCGACTTAAGTACAAGAGCACTGATACTCTAACTTTCTGTGATTTGAACCCCTCCTGTGAGTCCAGTTTTAGATTCCGATGCTTAATTTCAGGTTTACTGTATCCCTTGGACCTTCTTATTGACGATGAAACACAGAAATTGCATCCGAATTTAATACAAAAGGCACAATGCCGACTTAAGTACAAGAGGACTGATACTCTAACTTTCTATGATTTGAACCTCTCCTGTGAGTCCAGTTTTAGATTCCGATGCTTCACTTCAGGTTTACTGTATTCCTTGGACCCTCTTATTGACGATGAAACACAGAAATTGCATCCGAATTTAATACAATAGGCACAATGCCGACTTAAGGACAAGAGGACTGAAACTCTAACTTTCTATGATTTGAACCTCTGCTGTGAGTCCAGTTTTAGTTTCCGATGCTTCACTTCAGGTTTACTGTATCCCTTTTACCTTCTTATTGACGATGAAACACAGAAATTGCATACGAATTTAATAAAAAAGGCACAATGCCGACTTAAGTACAAGAGGACTGATACTCTAACTTTCTATGATTTGAACCCCTCCTGTGAGTCCAGTTTTAGATTCCGATGCTTAACTTCAGGTTTACTGTATCCCTTGGACCTTCTTATTGACGATGAAACACAGAAATTGCATCCGATGTCAACACAAAAGGCACAATGCCGACTTCAGTACAAGGCGACTGATACTCTAACTTTCTATGATTTGAACCTCTGCTGTGAGTCCAGTTTTAGTTTAAGATGCTTCTCTTCAGGTTTACTGTTTCCCTTGGACCTTCTTATTGACGATGAAACACAGAAATTGCATCCGAATTTAATACAAAAGGCACAATGCCGACTTAAGCACAAGAGGACTGATACTCTAACTTTCTATGATTTGAACCACTCCTGTGAGTCCAGTTTTAGTATCCGATGCTTCACATCAGGTTTACTGTAGCCCTTGGACCTTCTTATTGACGATGAAACACAGAAATTGCATCCGAATTTAATAAAAAAGGCACAATGCCGACTTAAGTACAAGAGGACTGATACTCTAACTTTCTATGATTTGAACCTCTCCTGTGAGTCCAGTTTTAGATTCCGATGCTTCACTTCGGGTTTACTGTATCCCTTGGACCCTGTTATTGACTATGAAACACAGAAATTGCATCTGAATTCTTAATACAAAAGGCACAATGCCGGCTTAAGTACAAGGGGACTGAAACTCTACCTGTCTATGATTTGAACTTCTGCTGTGAGTCCAGTTTTAGTTTCCGATGCTTCACCTAAGGTTTACTGTATCCCTTGGACCCTCTTATTGACGATGAAACACAGAAATTGCATCCGAATTTAATAAAAAAGGCACAATGCCGACTTAAGTACAAGAGGACTGGTACTCTAACATTCTATGATTTGAACCCCTCCTGTTGAGTCCAGTTTTAGATTCCGATGCTTAACTTCAGGTTTACTGTATCCCTTGGACCTTCTTATTGACGATGAAACACAGAAATTGCATCCGAATTTAATACAAAAGGCACAATGCCGACTTAAGTACAAGAGGACTGAAACTCTAACTTTCTATGATTTGAACCTCTGCTGTGAGTCCAGTTTTAGTTTCCGAAGCTTCACTTCAGGTTTACTGTATCGCTTGGACCTTCTTATTGTCGATGAAACACAGAAATTGCATCCGAATTTAATACAAAAGGCACAATGCCGACTTAAGTACAAGAGGACTGATACTCTAACTTTCTATGATTTGAACCTCTGCTGTGAGTCCAGTTTTAGTTTCCGATGCTTCACGTCAGGTTTACTGTATCCCTTGGACCTTCTTATTGACGATGAAACACAGAAATTGCATTCAAATTTAATACAAAAGGCACAACGCCGACTTATGTACAAGAGGACTGGTACTCTAACTTTCTATGATTTGAACCCCTCCTGTGAGTCCAGTTTTAGATTCCGATGCTTAACTTCAGGTTTACTGTATCCCTTGGACCTTCTTATTGACGATGAAACACAGAAATTGCATCCGAATTTAATACAAAAGGAACAATGCCGACTTAAGTACAAGAGGACTGAAACTCTAACTTCCTATGATTTGAACCACTGCTGTGAGACCAGTTTTAGATTCCGATGCTTAACCTCAGGTTTACTGTATCCCTTGGACCTTCGTATTGACGATGAAACACAGAAATTGAATCCGAATTTAATACAAAAGGCACAATGCCGAGTTAAGTACAAGAGGACTAACACTCTAACTTTCTATGATTTGAACCCCTCCTGTGAGTCCAGTTTCAGATTCCGATGCTTAACTTCTGGTTTACTGTATCCCTTGGACCTTCTTATTGACGATGAAACACAGAAATTGCATCCGAATTTAATAAAAAATGCACAATGCCGACTTTAGTACATGAGGACTGATACTCTAACTTTCTATGATTTGAACCCCTCCTGTGAGTCCAGTTTTAGATTCCGATGCTTAACTTCAGGTTTACTGTATCCCTTGGACCTTCTTATTGACGATGAAACACAGAAATTGCATCCGAATTTAATACAAAAGGCACAATGCCGACTTAAGTACAAGAGGACTGAAACTCTAACTTTCTATGATTTGAACCACTGCTGTGAGACCAGTTTTAGATTCCGATGCTTAGTCTCAGGTTTACTGTATCCCTTGGACCTTCTTATTGACGATGAAACACAGAAATTGAATCCGAATTTAATACAAAAGGCACAATGCCGACTTAAGTACAAGAGGACTAACACTCTAACTTTCTATGATTTGAACCCCTCCTGTGAGTCCAGTTTCAGATTCCGATGCTTAACTTCTGGTTTACTGTATCCCTTGGAGCTTCTTATTGACGATGAAACACAGAAATTGCATCCAAATTTAATACAAAAGGCACAATGCCGACTTAAGTACAAGAGGACTGAAACTCTAACTTTCTATGATTTGAAACTCTGCTGTCAGTCCAGTTTTAGTTTCCGGTGCTTCACTTCAGGTTTACTGTATCCCTTGGATCTTCTTATTGACGATGGAACACAGAAATTGCATCCGAATTTAATACAAAAGGCACAATGCCGACTTAAGTACAAGAGGACTGATACTCTAGCTTTCTATGATTTGAACCTCTGCTGTGAGTCCAGTTTTAGTTTCCGATGCTTCACTTCAGGTTTACTGTATCCCTTGGACCTTCTTATTGACGATGAAACACAGAAATTGCTTCCGAATTTAATACAAAAGGCACAATGCCGACTTAAGTACAAGAGGACTGAAACTGTAACTTTCTATGATTTGAACCTCTGTTGTGAGTCCAGTTTAAGTTTCCGATGCTTCACTTCAGGTTTACCGTATCCCTTGGACCTTCTTATTGACGATGAAACACAGAAATTGCATCCGAATGTAATACAAATGGCACAATGCCGACTTAAGTACAAGAGGACTGATACTCTAACTTTCTATGATTTAATTCTCTGCTGTGAGTCCAGTTTTAGTTTCCGATGCTTCACTTCAGGTTTACTGTATCCCTTGGACCTTCTTATTGACGATGAAACACAGAAATTGCATCCGAATTTAATAAAAACGACACAATGACGACTTAAGTACAAGAGAACTGATACTCTAACTTTCTATGATTTAAACCCCTCCTGTGAGTCCAGTTTTAGTTTCCGATGCTTCACTTCAGGTTTACCTTATCCCTTGGACCTTCTTACTGGCGATGAGACACAGAAATGGCATCCGAATTTAATGAAAAGGGCACAATGCCGACTTAAGTACAAGAGGACTGATACTCTAACCTTCTATGATTTGAACCCCTCCTGTGAGTCCAGTTTTAGATTCCGACGCTTAACTTCTGGTTTACTGTATCCCTTGGACCTTCCTATTGACGATGAAACACAGAATTTCCATTCGAATTTATTACAAAAGGCACAATGCCGACTTAAGTACAAGAGGACTGAAACTCTAACTTTCTATGATTTGAACCTCTGCTGTGAGTCCAGTTTAAGATTCCGATGTTTAACTTCAGGTTTACAGTATCCCTTGGACCTTATTATTGACGATGAAACACAAAAATTGCATCCGAATTTAATACAAAAGGCACAATGCCGACTTAAGTTCAAGAGGACTGATACTCTAACTTTCTATGATTTGAACCTCTGCTGTGAGTCCAGTTTTAATGTCCGATGCTTAACTTCAGGTTTACTGTATCCCTTGGACCTTCGTATTGACGATGAAACACAGAAATTGCATCCGATTTTAATAAAAACGACACAATGACGACTTAAGTACAAGAGGACTGATACTCTAACTTTCTATGATTTGAACCCCTCCTGTGAGTCCAGTTTTAGATTCCGATGCTTCACTTCAGGTTTACTGTATCCCTTGGACCTTCTTACTGACGATGAGACACAGAAATGGCATCCGAATTTAATAAAAAAAGCACAATGCCGACTTAAGTACAAGAGCACTGATACTCCAACCTTCTATGATTTGAACCCCTCGTGTGAGTCCAGTTTTAGATTCCGACGCTTAACGTCTGGTTTACTGTATCCCTTGGACCTTCTTATTGACGATGAAACACAGAAATTGCATCCGAATTTAATACAAAACGCACAATGCCGACTTTAGTACAAGAGGACTGAAACTCTAACTTTCTATGATTTGAACCTCTGCTGTGAGTCCAGTTTTAGTTTCCGATGCTTAACTTCTGGTTTACTGTATCCCTTGGACCTTCTTATTGACGATGGAACACAAAAATTGCATCCGAATTTAATACAAAGGGCACAATGCCGACTTAAGTACAAGAGGACTGAAACTCTAACTTTCTATGATTTGAACCTCTGCTGTGAGTCCAGTTTTAGTTTCCGATGCTTAACTTCTGGTTTACTGTATCCCTTGGACCTTCTTATTGACGAAGAAACACAGAAATTGCATCCGAATTTAATACAAAACGCACAATGCCGACTTTAGTACAAGAGGACTGAAACTCTAACTTTCTATGTTTTGAACCTCTGCTGTGAGTCCAGTTTTAGTTTCCGATGCTTCACTTCAGGTTTACTGTATCCCTTGGACCTACTTATTGACGATGAAACACAGAAATTGCATCCGAATTTAATACAAAAGGCACAATGCCGACTTATGTACAAGAGGACTGAAGCTCTAACTTTCTATGATTTGAACCTCTGCTGTGAGTCCAGTTTTAGTTTCCAATGCTTCACTTCACATCTACTGTATCCCTGGGACCTTCTTATTGACGATGAAACACAGAAATTGCATCCGAATTTAATAAAAAAGGCACAATGCCGACTTAAGTACAAGAGGACTGATACCCTAACATTCTATGATTTGAACCCCTCCTGTTGAGTCCAGTTTTAGATTCCGATGCTTAACTTCAGGTTTACTGTATCCCTTGAACCTTCTTATTGACGATGAAACACAAAAATTGCATCCGAATTTAATACAAAGGGCACAGTGCCGACTTAAGTACAAGAGGACTGAAACTCAAACTTTCTATGATTTGATCCTCTGCTGTGAGTCCAGTTTTAGTTTCCGATGCTTAACTTCTGGTTTACTGTATCCCTTGGACCTTCTTATTGACGATGAAACACAGAAATTGCATCCGAATTTAATACAAAAGGCAAATTGACGACTGAAGTATAAGAGGACTGAAACTCTCACTTTCTATGATTTGAACCTCTGCTGTGAGTCCAGTTTTAGTTTCCGATGCTTCACTTCAGGTTTACTGTATCCCTTGGACCTTCTTATTGAAGATGAAACATAGAAATTGCATCCGAATTTAATACAAAATGCACAATGCCGACTTAAGTACAAGAGGACTGAAACTCTAACTTTCTATGATTTGAACCTCTGCTGTGAGTCCAGTTTTAGTTTCCGATGCTTAACTTCTGGTTTACTGTATCCCTTGGACCTTCTTATTGACGATGAAACACAGAAATTGCATCCGAATTTAATACAAAACGCACAATGCCGACTTTAGTACAAGAGGACTGAAACTCTAACTTTCTATGTTTTGAACCTCTGCTGTGAGTCCAGTTTTAGTTTCCGATGCTTCACTTCAGGTTTACTGTATCCCTTGGACCTTCTTATTGACGATGAAACACAGAAATTGCATCCGAATTTAATACAAATGGCACAATGCCGACTTATGTACAAGAGGACTGAAGCTCTAACTTTCTATGATTTGAACCTCTGCTGTGAGTCCAGTTTTAGTTTCCGATGCTTCACTTCACATTTACTGTATCCCTGGGACCTTCTTATTGACGATGAAACACAGAAATTGCATCCGAATTTAAGAAAAAAGGCACAATGCCGACTTAAGTACAAGAGGACTGATACTCTAACATTCTATGATTTGAACCCCTCCTGTTGAGTCCAGTTTTAGATTCCGATGCTTAACTTCAGGTTTACTGTATCCCTTGAACCTTCTTATTGACGATGAAACACAGAAATTGCATCCGAATTTAATAAGAAAGGCACAATGCCGACTTAAGTACAAGAGGACTGATACTCTAACTTTCTATGATTTGAACCCCTCCTGTGAGTCCAGTTTTAGATTCCGATGCTTAACTTCAGGTTTACTTTATCCCTTGGACCTTCTTATTGACGATGAAACACAGAAATTGCATCCAAAATTAATAAAAAAGGCACAATGCCGACTTAAGTACAAGAGGACTGGTACTTTAACTTTCTATGATTTGAACCCCTCCTGTGAGTCCAGTTTTAGATTCCGATGCATAACTTCAGGTTTACTGTATCTCTTGGACCTCCTTATTGACGATGAAATACAGAAAATGCATCCGAATTTAATACAAAAGGCACAATGCCGACTTAAGTACAAGAGGACTGAAACTCTAACTTTCTATGATTTGAACCTCTGCTGTGAGTCCAGTTTTAGTTTCCGATGCTTCACTTCAGGTTTACTGTATCCCTTGGACCTTCGTATTGACGATGAAACACAGAAATTGCATTCGAATTTAACACAAAAGGCACAATGCCGACTTACGTACAAGAGTTCTGAAACTCTAATTTTCTATGATTTGAACCTCTGCTGTGAGTCCAGTTTTAGTTTCCGATGCTTCACTTCAGGTTTACTGGATCCCTTGGACCTTCTTATTGATGATGAAACACAGAAATTGCTTCCGAATTTAATACAAAAGGCACAATGCCGACTTACGTACAAGAGGACTGAAATTCTAACTTTCTATGATTTGAACCTCTGCTGTGAGTCCAGTTTTAGTTTCCGATGCTTAACTTCAGGTTTACTGTATCCCTGGGACCTTCTTATTGACGATGAAACACAGAAATTGCATCCGAAATTAATAAAAAAGGCACAATGCCGACTTAAGTACAAGAGGACTGGTACTTTAACTTTCTATGATTTGAACCCTTCCTGTGAGTCCAGTTTTAGATTCCGATGCTTAACTTCAGGTTTACTGTATCCCTTGGACCTCCTTATTGACGATGAAACACAGAAATTGCATCCGAATTTAATACAAAAGGCACAATGCCGACTTAAGTACAAGAGGATAGGTCATTAGTCCACTACACGCAACAAGCGGCTACACGGGTAGCAGGGGTTGTGTGGCGTGGGCTGGGCGGTTTTTTAAGTTAGATGGCCTTTGGCAAGTACAGAAAGGGCAACAGCCTCAACGGGTGTGGGGCAAAGTCAGGACATGCGGGGACCAAGCAGCAATCGGTATTGTAATTGTCAACTGTGGAAGCTGCGTTGGTAAAGTACCGGAACTTCAAGCGCTGATAGAAAGCACCGAAGCTGAAATCGTTATAGGTACAGAAAGCTGGCTTAAGCCAGAGATAAAATCTGCCTGAATTTTTACAGAGGTACAGACGGTGTTTAGAAAGGATAGATTGCATGCAACCGGTGGTGGAGTGTTCGTCGCTGTTAGTAGTAGTTTATCCTGTAGTGAAGTAGAAGTGGATAGTTCCTGTGAATTATTATGGGTGGAGGTTACGCTAAACAACCGAACTAGGTTAATAATTGGCTCCTTTTACCGAACTCCCGACTCAGCAGCATTGGTGGCAGAACAACTGAGAGAAAATTTGGAATACATTTCACATAAATATTCTCAGCATGTTATAGTCTTAGGTGGAGATTTCAATTTACCAGATATAGACTGGGACACTCAGATGTTTAGGACGGGTGGTAGGGACAGAGCATCGAGTGACATTATACTGAGTGCACTATCCGAAAATTACCTCGAGCAATTAAACAGAGAACCGACCCGTGGAGATAACATCTTGGACCTACTGATAACAAACAGACCCGAACTTTTCGACTCTGTATGTACAGAACAGGGAATCAGTGATCATAAGGCCGTTGCAGCATCCCTGAAAATGGAAGTTAATAGGAATATAAAAAAAGGGAGGAAGGTTTATCTGTTTAGCAAGAGTAATAGAAGGCAGATTTCAGACTACCTAACAGATCAAAACGAAAATTTCTGTTCCGACACTGACAATGTTGAGTGTTTATGGAAAAAGTTCAAGGCAATCGTAGAATGCGTTTTAGACAGGTACGTGCCGAGTAAAACTGTGAGGGACGGGAAAAACCCACCGTGGTACAACAACAAAGTTAGGAAACTACTGCGAAAGCAAAGAGAGCTCCACTCCAAGTTTAAAAGCACCCAAAACCTCTCAGACAAACAGAAGCTAAACGATGTCAAAGTTAGCGTAAGGAGGGCTATGCGTGAAGCGTTCATTGAATTCGAAAGTAAAATTCTATGTACCGACTTGACAGAAAATCCTAGGAAGTTCTGGTCTTACGTTAAATCAGTAAGTGGCTCGAAACAGCATATCCAGACACTACGGGATGATGATGGCATTGAAACAGAGGATGACACGCGTAAAGCTGAAATACTAAACACCTTTTTCCAAAGCTGTTTCACAGAGGAAGACCGCACTGCAGCTCCTTCTCTAAATCCTCGCACAAATGAAAAAATGGCTGACATCGAAATAAGTGTCCAAGGATTAGAAAAGCAACTGGAATCACTCAATAGAGGAAAGTCCACTGGACCTGACGGGATACCAATTCGATTCTACACAGAGTACGCGAAAAAACTTGCCCCCCTTCTAACAGCCGTGTACCGCAAGTCTCTAGAGGAACGAAGGGTTCCAAATGATTGGAAAAGAGCACAGATAGTCCCAGTCTTCAAGAAGGGTCGTCGAGCAGATGCGCAAAACTATAGACCTATATCTCTTGCGTCGATCTCTTGTAGAATTTTAGAACATGTTTTTTGCTCGCGTATCATGTCATTTCTGGAAACCCAGAATCTACTATGTAGGAATCAACATGGATTCCGGAAACAGCGATCGTGTGAGACCCAACTCGCCTTATTTGTTCATGAGACCCAGAAAATATTAGATACAGGCTCCCAGGTAGATGCTACTTTTCTTGACTTCCGGAAGGCGTTCGATACAGTTCCGCACTGTCGCCTGATAAACAAAGTAAGAGCCTACGGAATATCAGACCAGCTGTGTGGCTGGATTGAAGAGTTTTTAGCAAACAGAACACAGCATGTTGTTATCAATGGAGAGACGTCTACAGACGTTAAAGTAACCTCTGGCGTGCCACAGGGGAGTGTTATGGGACCATTGCTTTTCACAATATATATAAATGACTTATTAGATAGTGTCGGAAGTTCCATGCGGCTTTTCGCGGATGATGCTGTAGTATACAGAGAAGTTGCTGCATTAGAAAATTGTAGCGAAATACAGGAAGATCTGCAGCGGATAGGCACTTGGTGCTGGGAGTGGCAACTGACCCTTAACATAGACAAATGTAATGTATTGCGAATACATAGAAAGAAGGATCCTTTATTGTATGATTATATGATAGCGGAACAAACACTGGTAGCAGTTACTTCTGTAAAATATCTGGGAGTATGCGTACGGAACGATTTGAAGTGGAATGATCATATAAAATTAATTGTTGGTAAGGCGGGTACCAGGTTGAGATTCATTGGGAGAGTGCTTAGAAAATGTAGTCCATCAACAAAGCAGGTGGCTTACAAAACACTCGTTCGACCTATACTTGAGTATTGCTCATCAGTGTGGGATCCGTACCAGGTCGGGTTGACGGAGGAGATAGAAAAGATCCAAAGAAGAGCGGCGCGTTTCGTCACCGGGTTATTTGGTAACCGTGATAGCGTTACGGAGATGTTTAATAAACTCAAGTGGCAGACTCTGCAAGAGAGGCGCTCTGCATCGCGGTGTAGCTTGCTGTCCAGGTTTCGAGAGGGTGCGTTTCTGGATGAGGTATCGAATATATTGCTTCCCCCTACTTATGCCTCCCGAGGAGATCACGAATGTAAAATTAGAGAGATTAGAGCGCGCACGGAGGCTTTCAGACAGTCGTTCTTCCCGCGAACCATACGCGACTGGAACAGGATAGGGAGGTAATGACAGTGGCACGTAAAGTGCCCTCCGCCACACACCGTTGGGTGGCTAGCGGAGTATCAATGTAGATGTAGGTAGATGTAGAGGACTGAAGCTCTAACTTTCTATGATTTGAACGTCTGCTGTGAGTCCAGTTTTAGTTTCCGATGCTTCACTTCAGGTTTACTGTATCCCTTGGACCATCTTATTGACGATGAAACACAGAAATTGCATCCGTTTAATAAAAAAGGCACAATGCCGACTTAAGTACAAGAGGACTGATACTCTAACTTTCTATGATTTGAACCCCTCCCGTGCGTCCAGTTTCAGATTCCGATGCTTCACTTTAGGTTTACTGTATCCCTTGGACCTTCTTATTGACGATGAAACACAGAAATTGCATCCGAATTTAATACAAAAGGCAAATTGCCGACTTAAGTATAAGAGGACTGAAACTCTCACTTTCTATGATTTGAACCCCTCCTGTGAGTCCAGTTTTAGATTCCGATGCTTAACTTCAGGTTTACTTTATCCCTTGGACCTTCTTATTGACGATGAAACACAGAAATTGCATCCAAAATTAATAAAAAAGGCACAATGCCGACTTAAGTACAAGAGGACTGGTACTTTAACTTTCTATGATTTGAACCCCTCCTGTGAGTCCAGTTTTAGATTCCGATGCATAACTTCAGGTTTACTGTATCCCTTGGACCTTCTTATTGACGATGAAACACAGAAATTGGATCCGAATTTAATACAAAAGGCACAATGCCGACTTAAGTACAAGAGGACTAATACTCTAACTTTCTATGATTTGAACCCCTCCTGTGAGTCCAGTTTCAGATTCCGATGCTTAACTTCTGGTTTACTGTATCCCTTGGACCTTCTTATTGACGATGAAACACAGAAATTGCGTCCAAATTTAATACAAAAGGCACAATGCCGACTTAAGTACAAGAGGACTGAAACTCTAACTTTCTATGATTTGAACCTCTGCTGTGAGTCCAGTTTTAGTTTCCGATGCTTCACTTCAGGTTTACTGTATCCCTTGGATCTTCTTATTGACGATGAAACACAGAAATTGCATCCGAATTTAATACAAAAGGCACAATGCTGACTTAAGTACAAGAGGACTGAAACTCTAACTTTCTATGATTTGAACCTCTGCTGTGAGTCCAGTTTTAGTTTCCGATGCTTCACTTCAGGTTTACTGTATCCCTTGGACATTCTTATTGACGATGAAACATAGAAATTGCTTCCGAATTTAATACAAAAGGCACAATGCCGACTTTAGTACAAGAGGACTGAAACTGTAACTTTCTATGATTTGAACCTCTGTTGTGAGTCCAGTTTAAGTTTCCGATGCTTCACTTCAGGTTTACTGTATCCCTTGGACCTTCTTATTGACGATGAAACACAGAAATTGCATCCGAATTTAATACAAATGGCACAATGCCGCCTTAAGTACAAGAGGACTGATACTCTAACTTTCTATGATTTGAACCTCTGCTGTGAGTCCAGTTTTAGTTTCCAATGCTTCACTTCAGGTTTACTGTATCCCTTGGACCTTCTTATTGACGATGAAACACAGAAATTGCATCCGAATTTAATAAAAAAGGCACAATGCCGACTTAAGTACAAGAGTACTGATACTCTAACTTTCTATGATTTGAACCCCTCCTGTGAGTCCAGTTTTAGATTCCGATGCTTAACTTCAGGTTTACTGTATCCCTTGGACCTTCGTATTGACGATGAAACACAGAAATTGCATCCGATTTTAATAAAAACGACACAATGACGACTTAAGTACAAGAGGACTGATACTCTAACTTTCTATGATTTGAACCCCTCCTGTGAGTCCAGTTTTAGATTCCGATGCTTCACTTCAGGTTTACTGTATCCCTTGGACCTTCTTACTGACGATGAGACACAGAAATGGCATCCGAATTTAATAAAAAAAGCACAATGCCGACTTAAGTACAAGAGCACTGATACTCCAACCTTCTATGATTTGAACCCCTCGTGTGAGTCCAGTTTTAGATTCCGACGCTTAACGTCTGGTTTACTGTATCCCTTGGACCTTCTTATTGACGATGAAACACAGAAATTGCATCCGAATTTAATACAAAACGCACAATGCCGACTTTAGTACAAGAGGACTGAAACTCTAACTTTCTATGATTTGAACCTCTGCTGTGAGTCCAGTTTTAGTTTCCGATGCTTAACTTCTGGTTTACTGTATCCCTTGGACCTTCTTATTGACGATGGAACACAAAAATTGCATCCGAATTTAATACAAAGGGCACAATGCCGTCTTAAGTACAAGAGGACTGAAACTCTAACTTTCTATGATTTGAACCTCTGCTGTGAGTCCAGTTTTAGTTTCCGATGCTTAACTTCTGGTTTACTGTATCCCTTGGACCTTCTTATTGACGAAGAAACACAGAAATTGCATCCGAATTTAATACAAAACGCACAATGCCGACTTTAGTACAAGAGGACTGAAACTCTAACTTTCTATGTTTTGAACCTCTGCTGTGAGTCCAGTTTTAGTTTCCGATGCTTCACTTCAGGTTTACTGTATCCCTTGGACCTACTTATTGACGATGAAACACAGAAATTGCATCCGAATTTAATACAAAAGGCACAATGCCGACTTATGTACAAGAGGACTGAAGCTCTAACTTTCTATGATTTGAACCTCTGCTGTGAGTCCAGTTTTAGTTTCCGATGCTTCACTTCACATCTATTGTATCCCTGGGACCTTCTTGTTGACGATGAAACACAGAAATTGCATCCGAATTTAATAAAAAAGGCACAATGCCGACTTAAGTACAAGAGGACTGATACCCTAACATTCTATGATTTGAACCCCTCCTGTTGAGTCCAGTTTTAGATTCCGATGCTTAACTTCAGGTTTACTGTATCCCTTGAACCTTCTTATTGACGATGAAACACAAAAATTGCATCCGAATTTAATACAAAGGGCACAGTGCCGACTTAAGTACAAGAGGACTGAAACTCAAACTTTCTATGATTTGATCCTCTGCTGTGAGTCCAGTTTTAGTTTCCGATGCTTAACTTCTGGTTTACTGTATCCCTTGGACCTTCTTATTGACGATGAAACACAGAAATTGCATCCGAATTTAATACAAAAGGCAAATTGACGACTGAAGTATAAGAGGACTGAAACTCTCACTTTCTATGATTTGAACCTCTGCTGTGAGTCCAGTTTTAGTTTCCGATGCTTCACTTCAGGTTTACTGTATCCCTTGGACCTTCTTATTGAAGATGAAACATAGAAATTGCATCCGAATTTAATACAAAATGCACAATGCCGACTTAAGTACAAGAGGACTGAAACTCTAACTTTCTATGATTTGAACCTCTGCTGTGAGTCCAGTTTTAGTTTCCGATGCTTAACTTCTGGTTTACTGTATCCCTTGGACCTTCTTATTGACGATGAAACACAGAAATTGCATCCGAATTTAATACAAAACGCACAATGCCGACTTTAGTACAAGAGGACTGAAACTCTAACTTTCTATGTTTTGAACCTCTGCTGTGAGTCCAGTTTTAGTTTCCGATGCTTCACTTCAGGTTTACTGTATCCCTTGGACCTTCTTATTGACGATGAAACACAGAAATTGCATCCGAATTTAATACAAAAGGCACAATGCCGACTTATGTACAAGAGGACTGAAGCTCTAACTTTCTATGATTTGAACCTCTGCTGTGAGTCCAGTTTTAGTTTCCGATGCTTCACTTCACATTTACTGTATCCCTGGGACCTTCTTATTGACGATGAAACACAGAAATTGCATCCGAATTTAATAAAAAAGGCACAATGCCGACTTAAGTACAAGAGGACTGATACTCTAACATTCTATGATTTGAACCCCTCCTGTTGAGTCCAGTTTTAGATTCCGATGCTTAACTTCAGGTTTACTGTATCCCTTGAACCTTCTTATTGACGATGAAACACAGAAATTGCATCCGAATTTAATAAAAAAGGCACAATGCCGACTTAAGTACAAGAGGACTGATACTCTAACTTTCTATGATTTGAACCCCTCCTGTGAGTCCAGTTTTAGATTCCGATGCTTAACTTCAGGTTTACTTTATCCCTTGGACCTTCTTATTGACGATGAAACACAGAAATTGCATCCAAAATTAATAAAAAAGGCACAATGCCGACTTAAGTACAAGAGGACTGGTACTTTAACTTTCTATGATTTGAACCCCTCCTGTGAGTCCAGTTTTAGATTCCGATGCATAACTTCAGGTTTACTGTATCTCTTGGACCTCCTTATTGACGATGAAATACAGAAAATGCATCCGAATTTAATACAAAAGGCACAATGCCGACTTAAGTACAAGAGGACTGAAACTCTAACTTTCTATGATTTGAACCTCTGCTGTGAGTCCAGTTTTAGTTTCCGATGCTTCACTTCAGGTTTACTGTATCCCTTGGACCTTCGTATTGACGATGAAACACAGAAATTGCTTTCGAATTTAACACAAAAGGCACAATGCCGACTTACGTACAAGAGTTCTGAAACTCTAATTTTCTATGATTTGAACCTCTGCTGTGAGTCCAGTTTTAGTTTCCGATGCTTCACTTCAGGTTTACTGGATCCCTTGGACCTTCTTATTGATGATGAAACACAGAAATTGCTTCCGAATTTAATACAAAAGGCACAATGCCGACTTACGTACAAGAGGACTGAAATTCTAACTTTCTATGATTTGAACCTCTGCTGTGAGTCCAGTTTTAGTTTCCGATGCTTAACTTCAGGTTTACTGTATCCCTGGGACCTTCTTATTGACGATGAAACACAGAAATTGCATCCGAAATTAATAAAAAAGGCACAATGCCGACTTAAGTACAAGAGGACTGGTACTTTAACTTTCTATGATTTGAACCCTTCCTGTGAGTCCAGTTTTAGATTCCGATGCTTAACTTCAGGTTTACTGTATCCCTTGGACCTCCTTATTGACGATGAAACACAGAAATTGCATCCGAATTTAATACAAAAGGCACAATGCCGACTTAAGTACAAGAGGATAGGTCATTAGTCCACTACACGCAACAAGCGGCTACACGGGTAGCAGGGGTTGTGTGGCGTGGGCTGGGCGGTTTTTTAAGTTAGATGGCCTTTGGCAAGTACAGAAAGGGCAACAGCCTCAACGGGTGTGGGGCAAAGTCAGGACATGCGGGGACCAAGCAGCAATCGGTATTGTAATTGTCAACTGTGGAAGCTGCGTTGGTAAAGTACCGGAACTTCAAGCGCTGATAGAAAGCACCGAAGCTGAAATCGTTATAGGTACAGAAAGCTGGCTTAAGCCAGAGATAAAATCTGCCTGAATTTTTACAGAGGTACAGTCGGTGTTTAGAAAGGATAGATTGCATGCAACCGGTGGTGGAGTGTTCGTCGCTGTTAGTAGTAGTTTATCCTGTAGTGAAGTAGAAGTGGATAGTTCCTGTGAATTATTATGGGTGGAGGTTACGCTAAACAACCGAACTAGGTTAATAATTGGCTCCTTTTACCGAACTCCCGACTCAGCAGCATTGGTGGCAGAACAACTGAGAGAAAATTTGGAATACATTTCACATAAATATTCTCAGCATGTTATAGTCTTAGGTGGAGATTTCAATTTACCAGATATAGACTGGGACACTCAGATGTTTAGGACGGGTGGTAGGGACAGAGCATCGAGTGACATTATACTGAGTGCACTATCCGAAAATTACCTCGAGCAATTAAACAGAGAACCGACCCGTGGAGATAACATCTTGGACCTACTGATAACAAACAGACCCGAACTTTTCGACTCTGTATGTACAGAACAGGGAATCAGTGATCATAAGGCCGTTGCAGCATCCCTGAAAATGGAAGTTAATAGGAATATAAAAAAAGGGAGGAAGGTTTATCTGTTTAGCAAGAGTAATAGAAGGCAGATTTCAGACTACCTAACAGATCAAAACGAAAATTTCTGTTCCGACACTGACAATGTTGAGTGTTTATGGAAAAAGTTCAAGGCAATCGTAGAATGCGTTTTAGACAGGTACGTGCCGAGTAAAACTGTGAGGGACGGGAAAAACCCACCGTGGTACAACAACAAAGTTAGGAAACTACTGCGAAAGCAAAGAGAGCTCCACTCCAAGTTTAAAAGCACCCAAAACCTCTCAGACAAACAGAAGCTAAACGATGTCAAAGTTAGCGTAAGGAGGGCTATGCGTGAAGCGTTCATTGAATTCGAAAGTAAAATTCTATGTACCGACTTGACAGAAAATCCTAGGAAGTTCTGGTCTTACGTTAAATCAGTAAGTGGCTCGAAACAGCATATCCAGACACTACGGGATGATGATGGCATTGAAACAGAGGATGACACGCGTAAAGCTGAAATACTAAACACCTTTTTCCAAAGCTGTTTCACAGAGGAAGACCGCACTGCAGCTCCTTCTCTAAATCCTCGCACAAATGAAAAAATGGCTGACATCGAAATAAGTGTCCAAGGATTAGAAAAGCAACTGGAATCACTCAATAGAGGAAAGTCCACTGGACCTGACGGGATACCAATTCGATTCTACACAGAGTACGCGAAAAAACTTGCCCCCCTTCTAACAGCCGTGTACCGCAAGTCTCTAGAGGAACGAAGGGTTCCAAATGATTGGAAAAGAGCACAGATAGTCCCAGTCTTCAAGAAGGGTCGTCGAGCAGATGCGCAAAACTATAGACCTATATCTCTTGCGTCGATCTCTTGTAGAATTTTAGAACATGTTTTTTGCTCGCGTATCATGTCATTTCTGGAAACCCAGAATCTACTATGTAGGAATCAACATGGATTCCGGAAACAGCGATCGTGTGAGACCCAACTCGCCTTATTTGTTCATGAGACCCAGAAAATATTAGATACAGGCTCCCAGGTAGATGCTACTTTTCTTGACTTCCGGAAGGCGTTCGATACAGTTCCGCACTGTCGCCTGATAAACAAAGTAAGAGCCTACGGAATATCAGACCAGCTGTGTGGCTGGATTGAAGAGTTTTTAGCAAACAGAACACAGCATGTTGTTATCAATGGAGAGACGTCTACAGACGTTAAAGTAACCTCTGGCGTGCCACAGGGGAGTGTTATGGGACCATTGCTTTTCACAATATATATAAATGACTTATTAGATAGTGTCGGAAGTTCCATGCGGCTTTTCGCGGATGATGCTGTAGTATACAGAGAAGTTGCTGCATTAGAAAATTGTAGCGAAATACAGGAAGATCTGCAGCGGATAGGCACTTGGTGCTGGGAGTGGCAACTGACCCTTAACATAGACAAATGTAATGTATTGCGAATACATAGAAAGAAGGATCCTTTATTGTATGATTATATGATAGCGGAACAAACACTGGTAGCAGTTACTTCTGTAAAATATCTGGGAGTATGCGTACGGAACGATTTGAAGTGGAATGATCATATAAAATTAATTGTTGGTAAGGCGGGTACCAGGTTGAGATTCATTGGGAGAGTGCTTAGAAAATGTAGTCCATCAACAAAGCAGGTGGCTTACAAAACACTCGTTCGACCTATACTTGAGTATTGCTCATCAGTGTGGGATCCGTACCAGGTCGGGTTGACGGAGGAGATAGAAAAGATCCAAAGAAGAGCGGCGCGTTTCGTCACCGGGTTATTTGGTAACCGTGATAGCGTTACGGAGATGTTTAATAAACTCAAGTGGCAGACTCTGCAAGAGAGGCGCTCTGCATCGCGGTGTAGCTTGCTGTCCAGGTTTCGAGAGGGTGCGTTTCTGGATGAGGTATCGAATATATTGCTTCCCCCTACTTATGCCTCCCGAGGAGATCACGAATGTAAAATTAGAGAGATTAGAGCGCGCACGGAGGCTTTCAGACAGTCGTTCTTCCCGCGAACCATACGCGACTGGAACAGGATAGGGAGGTAATGACAGTGGCACGTAAAGTGCCCTCCGCCACACACCGTTGGGTGGCTAGCGGAGTATCAATGTAGATGTAGGTAGATGTAGAGGACTGAAGCTCTAACTTTCTATGATTTGAACGTCTGCTGTGAGTCCAGTTTTAGTTTCCGATGCTTCACTTCAGGTTTACTGTATCCCTTGGACCATCTTATTGACGATGAAACACAGAAATTGCATCCGTTTAATAAAAAAGGCACAATGCCGACTTAAGTACAAGAGGACTGATACTCTAACTTTCTATGATTTGAACCCCTCCCGTGAGTCCAGTTTCAGATTCCGATGCTTCACTTTAGGTTTACTGTATCCCTTGGACCTTCTTATTGACGATGAAACACAGAAATTGCATCCGAATTTAATACAAAAGGCAAATTGCCGACTTAAGTATAAGAGGACTGAAACTCTCACTTTCTATGATTTGAACCTCTGCTGTGAGTCCAGTTTTAGTTTCCGATGCTTCACTTCAGGTTTACTGTATCCCTTGGACCTTCTTATTGAAGATGAAACATAGAAATTGCATCCGAATTTAATACAAAAGGCACAATGCCGACTTAAGTACAAGAGGACTGAAACTCTAACTTTCTATGATTTGAACCTCTGCTGTGAGTCCAGTTTTAGTTTCCGATGCTTCACTTCAGGTTTACTGTATCCCTTGGACCTTCTTATTGACGATGAAACACAGAAATTACACCCGAATTTAATACAGAAGGCACAATGCCGACTTAAGTACAAGAGGACTGATACTCTAACTTTCTATGATTTGAACCCCTCCTGTGAGTCCAGTTTTAGATTCCGATGCTTCACTTTAGGTTTACTGTATCCCTTGGACCTTCTTATTGAAGATGAAACACAGAAATTGCATCCGAATTTAATACAAAAGGCAAATTGCCGACTTAAGTATAAGAGGACTGAAACTCTCACTTTCTATGATTTGAACCTCTGCTGTCAGTCCAGTTTTAGTTTCCGATGCTACACTTCAGGTTTACTGTATACCTTGGACCTTCTTATTGAAGATGAAACATAGAAATTGCATGCGAATTTAATACAAAAGGCACAATGCCGACTTAAGTACAAGAGGACTGAAACTCTAACTTTCTATAATTTGAACCTCTGCTGTGAGTCCAGTTTTAGTTTCCGATGCTTAACTTCTGGTTTACTGTATCCCTTGGACCTTCTTATTGACGATGAAACACAGAAATTGCATCCGAATTTAATACAAAAGGCACAATGCCGACTTACGTACAAGAGGACTGATACTCTAACTTTCTATGATTTGAACCTCTCCTGTGAGTCCAGTTTTAGATTCCGATGCTTCACTTCGGGTTTACTGTATCCCTTGGTCCCTCTTATTGACGATGAAACACAGAAATTGCATCCGAATTTAATACAAAATGCACAATGCCGACTTAAGTACAAGAGGACTGAAACTCTAATTTTCTATGATTTGAACGTCTGCTGTGAGTCCAGTTTTAGTTTCCGATGCTTCACTTCAGGTTTACTGTATCCCTTGGACCTTCCTATTGACGATGAAACACAGAAATTGCTTCCGAATTTAATACAAAAGGCACAATGCCGACTTAAGTACAAGAGGACTGAAACTCTAACTCTCTATGTTTTGAACCTCTGCTGTGAGTCCTGTTTTAGTTTCTGATGCTTCACTTAAGGTTTACTGTATCCCTTGGACCTTCTTATTGACGATGAAACACAGAAATTTCATCCGAATTTAATACTAAAGGCACAATGCCGACTGAAGTACAAGAGGACTGAAGCTCTAACTTTCTATCATTTGAACCTCTGCTGTGAGTCCAGTTTTAGTTTCCGATGCTTCACTTCACATTTACTGTACCCTGGGACCTTCTTAGTGACGATGAAACACAGCAATTGCATCCGAATTCAATAAAAAAGGCACAATGCCGACTTAAGTACAAGAGGACTGGTACTTTAACTTTCTATGATTTGTACCCCTCCTGTGAGTCCAGTTTTAGATTCCGATGCTTAACTTCAGGTTTACTGTATCCTTTGGACCTCCTTATTGACGATGACACACAAAAATTGCATCCGAATTTAATACAAAAGGCACAATGCCGACTTAAGTACAAGAGGACTGAAACTCTAACTTTCTATGATTTGAACCACTGCTGTGAGACCAGTTTTAGATTCCGATGCTTAACTTCAGGTTTACTGTATCCCTTAGACCTTCTTATTGACGATGAAACACAGAAATTGGATCCGAATTTAATACAAAAGACACAATGCCGACTTAAGTACAAGAAGACTAATACTCTAACTTTCTATGATTTGAACCCCTCCTGTGAGTCCAGTTTCAGATTCCGATACTTAACTTCTGGTTTACTGTATCCCTTGGACCTTCTTATTGACGATGAAACACAGAAATTGCGTCAGAATTAAATACAATAGGCACAATGACGACTTAAGTACAAGTGGACTGAAACTCTAACTTTCTATGATTTGAACCTCTGCTGTGACCCAGTTTTAGTTTCCGATGCTTCACTTCAGGTTTACTATATCCTTTGGATCTTCTTATTGACGATGAACAACAGAAATTGAATCCGAATGCAATACAAAAGGAGCAATGCCTACTTAAGTACAAGAGGACTGATACTCTAACTTTCTATGATTTGAACCTCTGCTGTGTGTCCAGTTTTAGTTTCCGATGCTTCACTTCAGGTTTACTGTATCCCTTGGACCTTCTTATGGACGATGGAACACAGATACTGCATCCGAATTTAATAAAAAAGGCACAATGCCGACTTAAGTACGAGAGGACTGATACTCCAACTTTCTATGATTTGAACCCCTCCTGTGAGTCCAGTTCTAGATTCCGATGCTTAACTTCAGGTTTACTCTATCCCTTGGACCTTCTTATTGACGATGAAACATAGAAATTGCATCCGAATTTAATACAAACGACACAATGACGACTTAAGTACAAGAGGTCTGATACTCTAACTCTCTCTGATTTGAACCCCTCCTGTGAGTCCAGTTTTAGTTTCCGATGCTTCACTTCAGGTTTACTGTATCCCTTGGACCTTCTTACTGACGATAAAACACAGAAATTGCATCCGAATTTAATAAAAAAGGCACAATGCCGACTTATGTACAAGAGGACTGATACTCTAACTTTCTATGATTTGAACCCCTACTGTGAGTCCAGTTTTAGAATCCGATGCTTAACTTCTGGTTTACTGTATCCCTTGGACCTTCTTATTGACGATGAAACACAGAAATTGCATCCGAATTTAATACAAAAGGCACAATGCCGACTTAAGTACAAGAGGACTGAAACTCTAACTTTCTATTATTTGAACCTCTGCTGTGAGTCCAGTTTTAGTTTCCGATGCTTAACTTCTGGTTTACTGTATCCCTTGGACCTTCTTATCGACGATGAAACACAGAAATTGCATCCGAATTTAATACAAAAGGCACAATGCCGACTTAAGTACAAGAGGACTGATACTCTAACTTTCTATTATTTGAACCTCTCCTGTGAGTCCAGTTTTAGATTCCGATGCTTCACTTCGGGTTTACTGTATCCCTTGGTCCCTCTTATTGACGATGAAACACAGAAATTGCATCCGAATTTAATACAAAAGGCACAATGCCGACTTAAGTACAAGAGGACTGAAACTCTAATTTTCTATGATTTGAACGTCTGCTGTGAGTCCAGTTTTAGTTTCCGATGCTTCACTTCAGGTTTACTGTATCCCTTGGACCTTCCTATTGACGATGAAACACAGAAATTGCTTCCGAATTTAATACAAAAGGCACAATGCCGACTTAAGTACAAGAGGACTGAAACTCTAACTTTCTATTATTTGAACCTCTGCTGTGAGTCCAGTTTTAGTTTCCGATGCTTAACTTCTGGTTTACTGTATCCCTTGGACCTTCTTATTGAAGATGAAACATAGAAATTGTATCCGCATTTAATACAAAAGGCACAATGCCGACTTAAGTACAAGAGGACTGAAACTCTAACTTTCTATGATTTGAACCTCTGCTGTGAGTCCAGTTTCAGTTTCCGATGCTTCACTTCAGGTTTACTGTATCCCTTGGACCTTCTTATTGACGATGAAACACAGAAATTGCATCCGAATTTAATACAAAAGGCACAATGCCGACTTAAGTACAAGAGGACTGAAACTCTAACTTTCTATTATTTGAACCTCTGCTGTGAGTCCAGTTTTAGTTTCCGATGCTTAACTTCTGGTTTACTGTATCCCTTGGACCTTCTTATCGACGATGAAACACAGAAATTGCATCCGAATTTAATACAAAAGGCACAATGCCGACTTAAGTACAAGAGGACTGATACTCTAACTTTCTATTATTTGAACCTCTCCTGTGAGTCCAGTTTTAGATTCCGATGCTTCACTTCGGGTTTACTGTATCCCTTGGTCCCTCTTATTGACGATGAAACACAGAAATTGCATCCGAATTTAATACAAAAGGCACAATGCCGACTTAAGTACAAGAGGACTGAAACTCTAATTTTCTATGATTTGAACGTCTGCTGTGAGTCCAGTTTTAGTTTCCGATGCTTCACTTCAGGTTTACTGTATCCCTTGGACCTTCCTATTGACGATGAAACACAGAAATTGCTTCCGAATTTAATACAAAAGGCACAATGCCGACTTAAGTACAAGAGGACTGAAACTCTAACTTTCTATGTTTTGAACCTCTGCTGTGAGTCCTGTTTTAGTTTCTGATGCTTCACTTAAGGTTTACTGTATCCCTTGGACCTTCTTATTGACGATGAAACACAGAAATTTCATCCGAATTTAATACTAAAGGCACAATGCCGACTGAAGTACAAGAGGACTGAAGCTCTAACTTTCTATGATTTGAACCTCTGCTGTGAGTCCAGTTTTAGTTTCCGATGCTTCACTTCACATTTACTGTACCCTGGGACCTTCTTAGTGACGATGAAACACAGCAATTGCATCCGAATTTAATAAAAAAGGCACAATGCCGACTTAAGTACAAGAGGACTGGTACTTTAACTTTCTATGATTTGAACCCCTCCTGTGAGTCCAGTTTTAGATTCCGATGCTTAACTTCAGGTTTACTGTATCCTTTGGACCTCCTTATTGACGATGAAACACAAAAATTGCATCCGAATTTAATACAAAAGGCACAATGCCGACTTAAGTACAAGAGGACTGAAACTCTTACTTTCTATGATTTGAACCACTGCTGTGAGAACAGTTTTAGATTCCGATGCTTAACTTCAGGTTTACTGTATCCCTTAGACCTTCTTATTGACAATGAAACACAGAAATTGGATCCGAATTTAATACAAAAGACACAATGCCGACTTAAGTACAAGAAGACTAATACTCTAACTTTCTATGATTTGAACCCCTCCTGTGAGTCCAGTTTCAGATTCCGATACTTAACTTCTGGTTTACTGTATCCCTTGGACCTTCTTATTGACGATGAAACACAGAAATTGCGTCAGAATTAAATACAATAGGCACAATGACGACTTAAGTACAAGAGGACTGAAACTCTAACTTTCTATGATTTGAACCTCTGCTGTGACCCAGTTTTAGTTTCCGATGCTTCACTTCAGGTTTACTATATCCTTTGGATCTTCTTATTGACGATGAACAAAAGAAATTGCATCCGAATGCAATACAAAAGGCGCAATGCCTACTTAAGTACAAGAGGACTGATACTCTAACTTTCTATGATTTGAACCTCTGCTGTGTGTCCAGTTTTAGTTTCCGATGCTTCACTTCAGGTTTACTGTATCCCTTGGACCTTCTTATGGACGATGGAACACAGATACTGCTTACGAATTTAATAAAAAAGGCACAATGCCGACTTAAGTACGAGAGGACTGATACTCCAACTTTCTATGATTTGAACCCCTCCTGTGAGTCCAGTTTTAGATTCCGATGCTTAACTTCAGGTTTACTCTATCCCTTGGACCTTCTTATTGACGATGAAACATAGAAATTGCATCCGAATTTAATAAAAACGACACAATGACGACTTAAGTACAAGAGGTCTGATACTCTAACTCTCTATGATTTGAACCCCTCCTGTGAGTCCAGTTTTAGTTTCCGATGCTTCACTTCAGGTTTACTGTATCCCTTGGACCTTCTTACTGACGATGAAACACAGAAATTGCATCCGAATTTTATAAAAAAGGCACAATGCGTACTTAAGTACAAGAGGACTGATACTCTAACTTTCTATGGTTTGAACCCCTCCTGTGAGTCCAGTTTTAGAATCCGATGCTTAACTTCTGGTTTACTGTATCCCTTGGACCTTCCTATTGACGATGAAACACAGAAATTGCATCCGAATTTAATACAAAAGGCACAATGCCGACTTACGTACAAGAGGACTGAAACTCTAACTTCATATGATTTGAACCTCTGCTGTGAGTCCAGTTTAAGTTTCCGATGTTTCACTTCAGGTTTACTGTATCCCTTGGACCTTCTTATTGACGATGAAACACAGAAATTGCATCCGAATTTAATACAAAAGGCTCAATGCCGACTTAAGTACAAGAGGACTGATACTCTAACTTTATATGATTTGAACCTCTGCTGTGAGTCCAGTTTAAGTTTCCGATGTTTCACTTCAGGTTTACTGTATCCCTTGGACCTTCTTATTGACGATGAAACACAGATACTGCATCCGAATTTAATAAAAAAGGTACAATGCCGACTTAAGTACGAGAGGACTGATACTCCAACTTTCTATGATTTGAACCCCTCCTGTGAGTCCAGTTTTAGATTCCGATGCTTAACTTCAGGTTTACTCTATCCCTTGGACCTTCTTATTGACGATGAAACATAGAAATTGCATCCGAATTTAATACAAACGACACAATGACGACTTAAGTACAAGAGGTCTGATACTCTAACTTTCTATGATTTGAACCTCTGCTGTGAGTCCAGCTTTAGTTTCTGATGCTTCACTTCAGGTTTACTGAATCCCTTGGACCTTCTTACTGACGATGAAACACAGGAATTGCATCCGAATTAAATACAAAAGGCACAATGACGACTTAAGTACAAGAGGACTGAAACTCTAACTTTCTATGATTTGAACCCCTGCTGTGAGTCCAGTTTTAGTTTCCGATGCTTCACTTCAGGTTTACTATATCCTTGGGATCTTCTTATTGACGACGAAAAACAGAAATTGCATCCAAATTTAATACAAAAGGCGTAATGCCTACTTAAGTACAAGAGGACTGAAACTCTAAATTTCTATGATTTGAACCTCTGCTGTGATTCCAATTTTAGTTTCCGATGCTTCACTTCAGGTTTACTGTATCCCTTGCACCTTCTTATTGACGATGAAACACAGAAATTGCATCCGAATTTAATACAAAAGGCAAAATGCCGACTTAAGTACAAGAGGACTGAAACTGTAACTTTCTATGATTTGAACCACTGCTGTGAGTCCAGTTTAAGTTTCCGATGCTTCACTTCAGGTTTACTGTATCCCTTGGACCTTCTTATTGACGATGAAACATAGAAATTGCATCCGAATTTAATACAAAAGGCACAATGCCGACTTAAGTACAGGAGGACTGATACTCTATCTTTCTATGATTTGAACCTCTGCTGTGTGTCCAGTTTTAGTTTCCGATGCTTTACTTCAGGTTTACTGTACCCCTTGGACCTTCTTATTGACGATGAAACACAGATACTGCATCCGAATTTAATAAAAAAGGCACAATGCCGACTTAAGTACGAGAGGACTGATACTCCAACTTTCTATGATTTGAACCCCTCCTGTGAGTCCAGTTTTAGATTCCGATGCCTAACTTCAGGTTTACTCTATCCCTTGGACCTTCTTATTGACGATGAAAAACAGAAATTGCACCCGCATTTAATAAAAACGACACAATGACGACTTAAGTACAAGAGGACTGAAACTCTAACTTTCTATGATTTGAACTACTCCTGTGAATCCAGTTTTAGTTTCTGATGCTTCACTTCAGGTTTACTGTATCCCTTGGACCTTCTTACTGACGATGAAACACAGAAATTGCATCCGAATTTAATAAAAAAGGCACAATGCTGACTTAAGTACAAGAGGACTGATACTGTAACTTTCTATGATTTGAACCCCTCCTGTGAGTCCAGTTTTAGATTCCGATGCTTAGCTTCTGGTTTACTGTATCCCTTGGACCTTCCTATTGACGATGAAACACAGAAATTGCATCCGAATTTAATACAAAAGGCACAATGCCGACTTAAGTACAAGAGGACTGAAACTCTAACTTTATATGATTTGAACCGCTGCTGTGAGTCCAGTTTAAGTTTCCAATGTTTCACTTCAGGTTTACTATATCCTTTGGATCTTCTTATTGACGACGAAAAACAGAAATTGCATCCAAATTTAATACAAAAGGCGCAATGCCTACTTAAGTACAAGAGGACTGAAACTCTAACTTTCTATGATTTGAACCTCTGCTGTGAGTCCAGTTTTAGTTTCCGATGCTTCACTTCAGGTTTACTGTATCCCTTGCACCTTCTTATTGACGATGAAACACAGAAATTGCATCCGAATTTAATACAAAAGGCACAATGCCGACTTAAGTACAAGAGGACTGAAACTGTAACTTTCTATGATTTGAACCTCTGCTGTGAGTCCAGTTTAAGTTTCCGATGCTTCACTTCAGGTTTACTGTATCCCTTGGAGCTTCTTATTGACGATGAATGACAGAAATTGCATCCGAATTTAATACAAAAGGCACAATGCCGACTTAAGTACAGGAGGACTGATACTCTATCTTTCTATGATTTGAACCTCTGCTGTGTGTCCAGTTTTAGTTTCCGATGCTTTACTTCAGGTTTACTGTACCCCTTGGACCTTCTTATTGACGATGAAACACAGATACTGCATCCGAATTTAATAAAAAAGGCACAATGCCGACTTAAGTACGAGAGGACTGATACTCCAACTTTCTATGATTTGAACCCCTCCTGTGAGTCCAGTTTTAGATTCCGATGCCTAACTTCAGGTTTACTCTATCCCTTGGACCTTCTTATTGACGATGAAAAACAGAAATTGCACCCGAATTTAATAAAAACGACACAATGACGACTTAAGTACAAGAGGACTGAAACTCTAACTTTCTATGATTTGAACCCCTCCTGTGAATCCAGTTTTAGTTTCCGATGCTTCACTTCAGGTTTACTGTATCCCTTGGACCTTCTTACTGACGATGAAACACAGAAATTGCATCCGAATTTAATAAAAAAGGCACAATGCCGACTTAAGTACAAGAGGACTGATACTGTAACTTTCTATGATTTGAACCCCTCCTGTGAGTCCAGTTTTAGATTCCGATGCTTAACTTCTGGTTTACTGTATCCCTTGGACCTTCCTATTGACGATGAAACACAGAAATTGCATCCGAATTTAATACAAAAGGCCAATGCCGACTTAAGTACAAGAGGACTGACACTCTAACTTTATATGATTTGAACCACTGCTGTGAGTCCAGTTTAAGTTTCCAATGTTTCACTTCAGGTTTACTGTATCCCTTGGACCTTCTTATTGACGATGAAACACAGAAATTGCATCCGAATTTAATACAAAAGGCACAATGCCGACTTAAGTACAAGAGGGCTGATACTCTAACTTTCTATGATTTGAACCTCTGCTGTGAGTCCAGCTTTAGTTTCTGATGCTTCACTTCAGGTTTACTGTATCCCTAGGACCATCTTATTGACGATGAAACACAGAAATTGCATCCGAATTTAATAAAAAAGGCACAATGCCGACTTAAGTACAAGAGGACTGATAATCTAACTTTCTATGATTTGAACCCCTCCTGTGAGTCCAGTTTTAGATTCCGTTGCTTAACTTCAGGTTCACTGTATCCCTTGGATCTTCTTATTGACGATGAAACACAGAAATTGCATCCGAATTTAATGCCAAAGGCACAATGCCGACATAAGTACAAGAGGACTGAAGCTCTAACTTTCTATGATTTGAACCCCTCCTGTGAGTCCAGTTTTAGATTCCGATATTTAACTTCAGGTTTACTGTATCCCTTGGACCTTCTTATTGACGATGAAACACAGAAATTGCGTCCAAATTTAATACAAAAGGCACAATGACGACTTAAGTACAAGAGAGCTGAAACTCTAACTTTCAATGATTTGAACCTCTGCTGTGAGTCCAGTTTAAGTTTCCGATGCTTCACTTCAGGTTTACTGTATCCCTTGGACCTCCTTATTGACGATGAAACACAGAAATTGCATCCGAATTTAATACAAAAGGCACAATGCCGACTAAAGTACAAGAGGACTGATACTCTAACTTTCTATGATTTGAACCTCTGCTGTGAGTCCAGTTTTAGTTTCCGATGCTTCACTTCAGGTGTACTGTATCCCTTGGAACTTCTTATTGACGATGAAACACAGATATTGCATCCGAACTTAATAAAAAAGGCACAATGCCGACTTAAGTACAAGAGGACAGATACTCCAACTTTCTATGATTTGAACCCCTCCTGTGAGTCCAGTTTTAGATTCCGATATTTAACTTCAGGTTTACTGTATCCCTTGGATCTTCTTATTGACGATGAAACACAGAAATTGCATTCGAACTTAATACAAAAGGCACAATGCCGACTTACGTACAAGAGGACTGAAACTCTAACTTTCTATGATTTGAACCTCTGCTGTGAGTCCAGTTTTAGTTTCCGATGCTTAACGTCTGGTTTACTGTATCCCTTGGACCTTCTTATTGACGATGAAACACATTAATTGCATCCGAATTTAATACAAAAGGCACAATGCCGACTTAAGTACAAGAGGACTGATACTCTAACTTTCTATGATTTGAACCTCTCCTGTGAGTCCAGTTTGAGATTCCGATGCTTCACTTTGGGTTTACTGTATCCCTTGGACCCTCTTATTGACGATGAAACACAGAAATTGCATCCGAATTTAATACAAAAGGCACAATGCCGACTTTAGTAAAAGAGGACTGAAACTCTAATTTTCTATGATTTGAACCTCTGCTGTGAGTCCACTTTTAGTTTCCGATGCTTCACTTCAGGTTTACTGTATCCCTTGGACCTTCTTATTGACGATGAAACACAGAAATTGCTTCCGAATTTAATACAAAAGCACAATGCCGACTTACGTACAAGAGGACTGAAACTCTAACTTTCTATGATTTGAACCTCTGCCGTGAGTCCAGTTTTAGTTTCCGATGCTTAACTTCAGGTTTACTGTATCCCTTGGACCTTCTTATTGACGATGAAACACAGAAATTGCATCCGAATGTAATACAAAAGGCACAACGCCGACTTAAGTACAAGAGGACTGAAACTCTAACTTTCTATGTTTTGAACCTCTGCTGTGAGTCCAGTTTTAGTTTCCGATGCTTCACTTCAGGTTTACTGTATCCCTTGGACCTTCTTATTGACGATGTAACACAGAAATTGCATCCGAATTTAATACAAAAGGCACAGTGCCGACTTAAGTACAAGTGGACTGAAGCTCTAACTTTCTATGATTTGAACCTCTGCTGTGAGTCCAGTTTTTGTTTCCGAAGCTTCACTTCAGGTTTACTGTATCCCTTGGACCATCTTATTGACGATGAAACACAGAAATTGCATCCGAAATTAATAAAAAAGGCACAATGACGACTTAAGTACAAGAGGACTGGTACTTTAACCTTCTATGAGTTGAAGCCCCTCCTGTGAGTCCAGTTTTAGATTCCGATGCATAACTTCAGGTTTACTGTATCCCTTGGATCTTCGTATTGACGATGAAACACAGAAATTGCATCCGAATTTAATACAAAAGGCACAATGCCGACATAAGTACAAGAGGACTGAAGCTCTAACTTTCTATGATTAGAACCTTTGCTGTGAGTCCAGTTTTAGTTTCCGATGCTTCACTTCACATTTACTGTATCCCTGGGACCTTCTTATTGACGATGAAACACAGAAATTGCATCCGAATTTAATAAAAAAGGCACAATGCCGACTTAAGTACAAGAGGACTGATACTCTAACATTCTGTGATTTGAACCCCTCCAGTTGAGTCCAGTTGTAGATTCCGATGCTTAACTTCAGGTTTACTGTATCCCTTGAACCTTCTTATTGACGATGAAACACAGAAATTGCATCCGAATTTAATAAAAAAGGGACAATGCCGACTTAAGTACAAAAGGACTGATACTCTAACTGTCTATGATTCGAACCCCTCCTGTGAGTCCAGTTTTAGATTCCAATGCTTAACTTCAGTTTTACTGTATCCCTTTGACCTTCTTATTGACGATGAAACACAGAAAGTGCATCCGAATTTAATACAAAGGCACAATGCCGACTCAAGTACAAGAGGACTAATACTCTAAAGCTCTATGATTTGAACCCCTCCTGTGAGTCCAGTTTCAGATTCCGATGCATAACTTCTGGTTTACTGTATCCCTTGGACTTCCTTATTGACGATGAAACACAGAAATTGCATCCGAATTTAATACAAAAAAAACAATGCCGACTTAAGTACAAGAGGACTGAAACTCTAACTTTCTATGATTTGAACCTCTGCTGTGAGTCCAGTTTTAGTTTCCGATGCTTCACTTCAGGTTTACTATATCCCTTGGATCATCTTATTGACGATGAAACACAGAAATTGCATCCGAATTTAATACAAAACTCACAATGCCGACTTAAGTACAAGAGGACTGAAACTCTAACTTTCTATGATTTGAACCTCTGCTGTGAGTCCACTTTTAATTTCCGATGCTTCACTTCATTTTTACTGTATCCCTTGGACCTTCTTATTGACGATGAAACACAGATATTGCATCCGAATTTATTAAAAATTGCACAATGCCGACTTAAGTACAAGAGGACAGCTACACCAACTTTCTATGATTTGGATCCCTCCTGTGAGTCCAGTTTTAGAATCCGATATTTAACTTCAGGTTTACTGTATCCCTTGGACCTTCTTATTGACGATGAAACACAGAAACTGCATCTGAATTTAATTAAAAACGACACAATGACGACTTAAGTACAAGAGGACTGATACTCTAACTTTCTATGATTTGAACCCCTCCTGTGAGTCCAGTTTTAGTTTCCGATTCTTCACTTCAGGTTTACTGTATCCCTTGGACCTTCTTACTGACGATGAAACACAGAAATTGCATCCGAATTTAATAAAAAAGTCACAATGCCGACTTAAGTACAAGAGGACTGATACTCTAACTTTCTATGATTTGAACCCCTCCTGTGAGTCCAGTTTTAGATTCCGATGCTTAACTTCTGGTTTACTGTATCACTTGGACCTTCCTATTGTCGATGAAACACAGAAATTGCATCCGAATTTAATACAAAAGGCACAATGCCGACTTAAGTACAGGAGGACTAAAACTCTAACTTTATATGATTTGAACCTCTGCTGTGAGTCCAGTTTAGGTTTCCGACGTTTCACTTCAGGTTTACTGTATCCCTTGGACCTTCTTATTGACGATGAAACACAGAAATTGCATCCGAATTTAATACAAAAGGCACAATGCCGACTTAAGTACAAGAGGACTGATACTCTAACTTTCTATGATTTGAACCTCTGCTGTGAGTCCAGTTTTAGTTTCTGATGCTTCACTTCAGGTTTACTGTATTCCTTGGACCATCTTATTGACGATGAAACACAGAAATTGCATCCTAATTTAATAAAAAAGGCACAATGCCGACATAAGTACAAGAGGACTGATACTCTAACTTTCTATGATTTGAACCCCTCCTGTGAGTCCAGTTTTAGATTCCGTTGCTTAACTTCAGGTTTACTGTATCCCTTGGACCTTCTTATTGACGATGAAACACAGAAATTGCATCCGAATTTAATACATAAGGCACAATGCCGACTTAAGTACAAGAGGACTGATACTCTAACTTTCTATGATTTGAACCTCTCCTGTGAGTCCAGTTTTAGTTTCCGATGCTTCACTTCAGGTTTACTGTATCCCTTGGACCTTCTTACTGACGATGAAACACAGAAATTGCATCCGAATTTAATAAAAAAGACACAATGCCGACTTAAGTACAAAAGGACTGATACTCTAACTTTCTATGATTTGAACCCCTCCTGTGAGACCAGTTTTAGATTCCGATGCTTCACTTCAGGTTTACTGTATCCCTTGGACCTTCTTATTGACGATGAAACACAGAAATTGCATCCCAAGTCAATACAAAAGGCACAAAGCCGACTTAAGTACAAGGCGACAGATACTCTAACTTTCTATGATTTGAACCTCTGCTGTGAGTCCAGTTTTAGTTTAAGATGCTTCACTTCAGGTTTACTGTATCCCTTGGACCTTCTTATTGACGATGAAACACAGAAATTGCATCCGAATTTAATACAAAAGGCACAATGCCGACTTAAGTACAAGAGGACTGAAACACTAACTTTCTATGATTTGAACCACTGCTGTGAGACCAGTTTTAGATTCCGATGCTTTACTTCAGGTTTACTGTATCCCTTGGACCTTCTTATTGACGATGAAACACAGAAATTGCATCCGAATTTAATACAAAAGGCACAATGCCGACTTATGTACAAGAGGACTGATACTCTAACTTTCTATTATTTGAACCCCTCCTGTGAGTCCAGTTTTAGACTCCGATGCTTAACTTCAGGTTTACTGTATCCCTTGGACCTTCTTATTGACGATGGAACACAGAAATTGCATTTGAATTTAATAAAAACGACACAATGACGACTTAAGTACAAGAGGACTGATACTCTAACTTTCTATGATTTGAACCCTCCTGTGAGTCCAGTTTTATTTTCCGATGCTTCACTTCAGGTTTACTGTATCCCTCGGACCTTCTTACTGATGATGAATCACAGAAATTGCATCCGAATTTAATAAAGAAGGCACAATGCCGACTTAAGCACAAGAGGACTGAAACTCTAAATTTCTATGATTTGAACCTCTGCTGTGAGTCCAGTTTTAGTTTATGATGCTTCACTTCAGGTTTACTATATCCCTTGGATCTTCTTATTGACGATGAAACACAGAAATTGCATCCGAATTTAATACAAAAGGCACAATGCCGACTTAAGTACAAGTGGACTGAAACTCAAACTTTCTATGATTTGAACCTCTGCTGTAAGTCCAGTTTAAGTTTCCGATGCTTCACTATAGGTTTACTGTATCCCTTGGATCTTCTTATTGACGATGAAACACAGAAATTGCATCCGAATTTAATACAAAAGGCACAATGCCGACATAAGTACAAGAGGACTGATACTCTAACTTTCTTTGATTTGAACCTCTGCTGTGAGTCCAGTTTTAGTTTCCGATGCTTCACTTCAGGTTTACTGTATCCCTTGGACCTTCTTATTGACGATGAAACACAGATATTGCATCCGAATTTAATAAAAAAGGCACAATGCCGACTTAAGTACAAGAGGACTGATACTCCAACTTTCTATGATTTGAACCCCTCCTGTGAGTCCAGTTTTAGATTCCGATGCTTAACTTCAGGTTTACTGTATCCCTTGGATCTTCTTATTGATGATGAAACACAGAAACTGCATCCCAATTTAATAAAAACGACACAATGAGGACTTAAGAACAAGAGGACTGATACTCCAACTTTCTATGATTTGAACCCCTCCTGTGAGTCCAGTTTTAGTTTCCGATGCTTCACTTCAGGTTTACTGTATTCCTTGGACCTTCTTACTGACGATGAAGAACAGAAATTGCTTCCGAATATAATACAAAAGGCACAATGCCGACTTAAGTACAAGAGGACTGATACTCTAACTTTCTATGATTTGAACCTCTGCTGTGAGTCCAGTTTTAGTTTCTGATGCTTCACTTCAGGTTTACTGTATCCCTTGGACCATCTTATTGACGATGAAACACAGAAATTGCATCCGAATTTAATAAAAAAGGCACAATGCCGACCTAAGTACAAGAGGACTGATACTCTAACTTTCTATGGTTTGAACCTCTGCTGTGAGTCCAGTTTAAGTTTCCGATGTTTCACTTCAGGTTTACTGTATCCCTTGGACCTTCTTATTGACGATGAAACACAGAAATTGCATCCGCATTTAATACAAAAGGCACAATGCCGACTTAAGTACAAGAGGACTGATACTCTAACATTCTATGATTTGAACCCCTCCTGTGAGTCCAGTTTTAGATTCCGTTGCTTAACTTCAGGTTTACTGTATCCTTTGGACCTTCTTATTGACGATGAAACACAGAAATTGCATCCGAATTTAATACAAAAGGCACAATGCCGACTTAAGTACAAGAGGACTGGGTACTTTAACTTTCTATGATTTGAACCCCTCCTGTGAGTCCAGTTTTAGATTCCGATGCTTAACTTCACGTTTACTGTATCCCTTGGACATTCTTATTGACGATGAAACACAAAAATTGCATCCGAATTTAATACAAAAGGCACAATGCCGACTTAGGTACAAGAGGACTGAAACTCTAACTTTCTATGATTTGAACCACTGCTGTGAGACCAGTTTTAGATTCCGATGCTTCACTTCAGGTTTATTGTATCCCTTGGACCTTCTTATTGACGATGAAACACAGATATTGCATCCGAATTTAATAAAAAAGGCACAATGCCGACTTAAGTACAAGAGGACTGATACTCCAACTTTCTATGATTTGAACCCCTCCTGTGAGTCCAGTTTTAGATTCCGATGCTTAACTTCAGGTTTACTGTTTCCCTTGGACCATCTTATTGACGATGAAACACAGAAATTGCATCCCAATTTAATAAAAACGACACAATGTGGACTTAAGAACAAGAGGACTGATACTCCAACTTCTATGATTTGAACCCCTCCTGTGAGTCCAGTTTTAGTTTCCGATGCTTCACTTCAGGTTTGCTGTATCCCTTGGACCTTCTTACTGACGATGAAGAACAGAAATTGCATCCGAATTTAATACAAAAGGCACAATGCCGACTTAAGTACAAGAGGACTGATACTCTAACTTTCTATGATTTGAACCCCACCTGTGAGTCCAGTTTTAGATTCCGTTGCTTAACTTCAGGTTTACTGTATCCCTTGGACCTTCTTATTGACGATGAAACACAGAAATTGCATCCGAATTTAATACAAAAGGCACAATGCCGACTTAAGTACAAGAGGACTGGTACTTTAACTTTCTATGATTTGAACCCCTCCTGTGAGTCCAGTTTTAGATTCCGATGCTGAACTTCACGTTTACTGTATCCCTTGGACCTTCTTATTGACGATGAAACACAAAAATTGCATCCGAATTTTATACAAAAGGCACAATGCCGACTTAAGTACAAGAGGACTGAAACTCTAACTTTCTATGATTGGAACCACTGCTGTGAGACCAGTTTTAGATTCCGATGCTTAACTTCAGGTTTACTGTATCCCTTGGACCTTCTTATTGACGATGAAACACAGAAATTGCATCCGAATTTAATACAAAAGGCACAATGCCGACTTCAGTACAAGAGGACTCTTACTCTAACTTTCTATGATTTGAACCTCTGCTGTGGGTCCAGTTTTAGTTTCCGATGCTTCACTTCAGGTTTACTGTATCCCTTGGACATTCTTATTGACGATGAAACACAAATATTACATCCAAATTTAATAAAAAAGGCACAATGCCGACTTATGTACAAGAGGACTGATACTCCAACTTTCTATGATTTGAACCCGTCCTGTGAGTCCAGTTTTAGACTCCGATGCTTAACTTCAGGTTTACTGTATCCCTTGGACCTTCTTATTGACAATGGAACACAGAAATGGCATTTGAATTTAATAAAAACGACACAATGACGACTTAAGTACAAGAGGACTCATACTCTAACTTTCTATGATTTGAACCCTCCTGTGTGTCAAGTTTTATTTTCCGATGCTTCACTTCAGGTTTACTGTATACCTCGGACCTTCTTACTGACGATGAATCACAGAAAATGCATCCGAATTTAATAAAGAAGGCACAATGCCGACTTAAGCACAAGAGGACTGAAACTCTAACTTTCTATGATTTGAACCTCTGCTGTGAGTCCAGTTTTAGTTTCTGATGCTTCACATCAGGTTTACTATATCCCTTGGATCTTCTTATTGACGATGAAACACAGAAATTGCATCCGAAATTAATACAAAATGGCACAATGCCGACTTAAGTACAAGTGGACTGAAACTCAAACTTTCTATGATTTGAACCTCTGCTGTATGTCCAGTTTTAGTTTCCGATGCATCACTTCAGGTTTACTGTATCCCTTGGACCTTCTTATTGACGATGAAACACAGAAATTGCATCCGAATTTAATACAAAAGGCAGAATGCCGACTGAAGTACAAGAGGACTGAAACTGTAACTTTCTATGATTTGGACCTCTGCTGTGAGTCCAGTTTTAGATTCCGTTGCTTAACTTCAGGTTTACTGTATCCCTTGGACCTTCTTATTGACGATGAAACACAGAAATTGCATCCGAATTTAATACAAAAGGCACAATGCCGACTTAAGTACAAGAGGACTGATACTCTAACTTTCTATGATATGAACCTCTCCAGTGAGTCCAGTTTTAGTTTCCGATGCTTCACTTCAGGTTTACTGTATCCCTTGGACCTTCTTATTGACGATGAAACACAGAAATTGCATCCGAATTTAATAAAAAGACACAATGCCGACTTAAGTACAAGAGGACTGATACTCTAACTTTCTATGATTTGAACCCCTCCTGTGAGTCCAGTTTTAGATTCCGATGCTTAACTTCAGGTTTACTGTATCCCTTGGACCTTCTTATTGACGATGAAACACAGATATTGCATCCGAAGTCAATACAAAAGGCACAATGCCGACTTAAGTACAAGGCGACTGATACTCTAACTTTCTATGATTTGAACCTCTGCTGTGAGTCCAGTTTTAGTTTAAGATGCTTCACTTCAGGTTTACTGTTCCCTTGGACCTTCTTATTGACGATGAAACACAGAAATTGCATCCGAATTTAATAAAAAAGGCACAATGCCGACTGAAGTACAAGAGAACTGATACTCCAACTTTCTATGATTTGAACCCTTCCTGTGAGCCCAGTTTTAGTTTCCGATGCTTCACTTCAGGTTTACTGTATCCCTTGGACCTTCTTATTGACGATGAAACACAGAAATTGCATCCGAATTTAATAAAAAAGGCACAATGCCGACTTAAGTACAAGAGGACTGATACTCTAACATTCTATGATGTGAACCCCTCCTGTGAGTCCAGTTTTAGATTCCAATGCTTAACTTCTGGTTTACTGTATCCCTTGGACCTTCTTATTGACGATGAAACACAGAAATTGCATCCGAATTTAATACAAAAGGCACAATGCCGACTTAAGTACCAAAGGACTGATATTCTAACTTTCTATGATTTGAACCTCTCCTGTGAGTCCAGTTATAGATTCCGATGCTTAACTTCGGGTTTACTGTATCCCTTGGACCCTCTTATTGACGATGAAACACAGAAATTGCATCCGAATTTAATACAAAAGGCACAATGCCACCTTAGGTACAAGAGCACTGAAACTCTAATTTTCTATGAATTGAACCTCTGCTGTGAGTCCAGTTTTAGTTTCCGATGCTTCACTTTAGGTTTACTGTATCCCTTGGACCTTCTTTTTGACGATGAAACACAGAAATTGCTTCCGAATTTGATACTAAAGGCACAATGCCGACTTCCGTACAAGAGGACTGAAACTCTAACTTTCTATGATTTGAAGCTCTGCTGTGAGTCCAATTTTTAGTTTCCGATGCTTAACTTCAGGTTTACTGTATCCCTTGGACCTTCTTATTGACGATGAAACACAGAAATTGCATCCGAATTTAATACAAAAGGCACAATGCCGACTTAAGTACAAGAGGACTGAAACTCTAACTTGCTATGTTTTGAACCTCTGCTGTGAGTCCAGTTTTGTTTCCGATGCTTCACTTCAGGTTTACTGTATCCCTTGGACCTTCTTATTGACAATGAAACACAGAAATTGCATCTGAATTTAATACAAAAGGCACAATGCCGACTTAAGTACAAGAGGACTGAAACTCTAACTTTCTATTATTTGAACCTCTGCTGTGAGTCCAGTTTTAGTTTCTGATGCTTCACTTCAGGTTTACTGTATCCCTGGGCCCTTCTTATTGACGATAAAACACAGAAATTGCATCCGAATTTAATAAAAAAGGCACAATGCCGACTTCAGTACAAGAGGACTGATACTCTAACATTCTATGATTTGAACCCCTCCTGTTGAGTCCAGTTATAGATTCCGATGCTTAACTTCAGGTTTACTGTATCCCTTGGACCTTCTTATTAGCGATGAAACACAGAAATTGCATCCGAATTTAATAAAAGAGGCACAATGCCGACTTAAGTACAAGAGGACTGATGTTCTAACTTTCTATGATTTGAACCCCTCCTGTGAGTCCAGTTTTAGATTCCGATGCTTAACTTCAGGTTTACTGTATCCCTTGGACCTTCTTATTGACGATGAAACACAGAAATTGCATCCGAATTTGATACAATAGGCACAATGCCGACTTAAATACAAGAGGACTGATACTCTAACTTTCTATGATTTGAAGCTCTCCTGTGAGTCCAGTTTTAGATTCCGATGCTTCACTTCAGGTTTGCTGTATCCCTTGGACCCTCTTATTGACGATGAAACACAGAAATTGCATCCGAATTTAATACAAAAGGCACAATGCCGACTTAAGTACAAGAGGACTGAAACTCTAACTTTCTATGATTTGAACCTCTGCTGTGAGTCCAGTTTTAGTTTCCGATGCTTCACTTCAGGTTTACTGTATCCCTTGGACCTTCTTATTGACGATGAAACACAGAAATTGCATCCGAATTCAATACAAAAGGCACAATGATGACTTAAGTACAAGAGGACTGATACTCTAACTTTCTATGATTTGAACCCCTCCTGTGAGTCCAGTTTTGGATTCCGATGCTTAACTTCTGGTTTACTGTATCCCTTGGACCTTCTTATTGACGATGAAACACAGATATTGCATCCGAATTTAATAAAAAAGGCACAATGCCGACTTAAGTACAGGAGGACTGATACTCCAACTTTCTATGATGTGAACCCCTCCTGTGAGTCCAGTTTTAGATTCCGATGCTTAACTTCAGGTTTACTGTATCCCTTGGATCTTCTTATTGATGATGAAACACAGAAACTGCATCCCAATTTAATAAAAACGACACAATGAGGACTTAAGAACAAGAGGACTGATACTCCAACTTTCTATGATTTGAACCCCTCCTGTGAGTCCAGTTTTAGTTTCCGATGCTTCACTTCAGGTTTACTGTATCCCTTGGACCTTCTTACTGACGATGAAGAACAGAAATTGCTTCCGAATATAATACAAAAGGCACAATGCCGACTTAAGTACAAGAGGACTGATACTCTAACTTTCTATGATTTGAACCTCTGCTGTGAGTCCAGTTTTAGTTTCTGATGCTTCACTTCAGGTTTACTGTATCCCTTGGACCATCTTATTGACGATGAAACACAGAAATTGCATCCGAATTTAATAAAAAAGGCACAATGCCGACCTAAGTACAAGAGGACTGATACTCTAACTTTCTATGGTTTGAACCTCTGCTGTGAGTCCAGTTTAAGTTTCCGATGTTTCACTTCAGGTTTACTGTATCCCTTGGACCTTCTTATTGACGATGAAACACAGAATTTGCATCCGCATTTAATACAAAAGGCACAATGCCGACTTAAGTACAAGAGGACTGATACTCTAACTTTCTAAGATTTGAACCCCTCCTGTGAGTCCAGTTTTAGATTCCGTTGCTTAACTTCAGGTATACTGTATCCCTTGGACCTTCTTATTGACGATGAAATACAGAAATTGCATCCGAATTTAATACAAAAGGCACAATGCCGACTTAAGTACAAGAGGACTGGTACTTTAACTTTCTATGATTTGAACCCCTCCTGTGAGTCCAGTTTTAGATTCCGATGCTTAACTTCACGTTTACTGTATCCCTTGCACCTTCTTATTGACGATGAAACACAAAAATTGCATCCGAATTTAATACAAAAGGCACAATGCCGACTTAGGTACAAGAGGACTGAAACTCTAACTTTCTATGATTTGAACCACTGCTGTGAGACCAGTTTTAGATTCCGATGCTTCACTTCAGGTTTATTGTATCCCTTGGACCTTCTTATTGACGATGAAACACAGATATTGCATCCGAATTTAATAAAAAAGGCACAATGCCGACTTAAGTACAAGAGGACTGATACTCCAACTTTCTATGATTTGAACCCCTCCTGTGAGTCCAGTTTTAGATTCCGATGCTTAACTTCAGGTTTACTGTTTCCCTTGGACCATCTTATTGACGATGAAACACAGAAATTGCATCCCAATTTAATAAAAACGACACAATGTGGACTTAAGAACAAGAGGACTGATACTCCAACTTTCTATGATTTGAACCCCTCCTGTGAGTCCAGTTTTAGTTTCCGATGCTTCACTTCAGGTTTGCTGTATCCCTTGGACCTTCTTACTGACGATGAAGAACAGAAATTGCATCCGAATTTAATACAAAAGGCACAATGCCGACTTAAGTACAAGAGGACTGATACTCTAACTTTCTATGATTTGAACCCCACCTGTGAGTCCAGTTTTAGATTCCGTTGCTTAACTTCAGGTTTACTGTATCCCTTGGACCTTCTTATTGACGATGAAACACAGAAATTGCATCCGAATTTAATACAAAAGGCACAATGCCGACTTAAGTACAAGAGGACTGGTACTTTAACTTTCTATGATTTGAACCCCTCCTGTGAGTCTAGTTTTAGATTCCGATGCTGAACTTCACGTTTACTGTATCCCTTGGACCTTCTTATTGACGATGAAACACAAAAATTGCATCCGAATTTTATACAAAAGGCACAATGCCGACTTAAGTACAAGAGGACTGAAACTCTAACTTTCTATGATTTAAACCACTGCTGTGAGACCAGTTTTAGATTCCGATGCTTAACTTCAGGTTTACTGTATCCCTTGGACCTTCTTATTGACGATGAAACACAGAAATTGCATCCGAATTTAATACAAAAGGCACAATGCCGACTTCAGTACAAGAGGACTCTTACTCTAACTTTCTATGATTTGAACCTCTGCTGTGAGTCCAGTTTTAGTTTCCGATGCTTCACTTCAGGTTTACTGTATCCCTTGGACATTCTTATAGACGATGAAACACAAATATTACATCCGAATTTAATAAAAAAGGCACAATGCCGACTTATGTACAAGAGGACTGATACTCCATTTTTCTATGATTTGAACCCGTCCTGTGAGTCCAGTTTTAGACTCCGATGCTTAACTTCAGGTTTACTGTATCCCTTGGACCTTCTTATTGACAATGGAACACAGAAATTGCATTTCAATTTAATAAAAACGACACAATGACGACTTAAGTACAAGAGGACTCATACTCTAACTTTCTATGATTTGAACCCTCCTGTGAGTCCAGTTTTATTTTCCGATGCTTCACTTCAGGTTTACTGTATACCTCGGACCTTCTTACTGACGATGAATCACAGAAAATGCATCCGAATTTAATAAAGAAGGCACAATGCCGACTTAAGCACAAGAGGACTGAAACTCTAACTTTCTATGATTTGAACCTCTGCTGTGAGTCCAGTTTTAGTTTCTGATGCTTCACATCTGGTTTACTATATCCCTTGGATCTTCTTATTGACGATGAAACACAGAAATTGCATCCGAAATTAATACAAAATGGCACAATGCCGACTTAAGTACAAGTGGACTGAAACTCAAACTTTCTATGATTTGAACCTCTGCTGTAAGTCCAGTTTTAGTTTCCGATGCATCACTTCAGGTTTACTGTATCCCTTGGACCTTCTTATTGACGATGGAACACAGAAATTGCATCCGAATTTAATACAAAAGGCACAATGCCGACTGAAGTACAAGAGGACTGAAACTGTAACTTTCTATGATTTGTACCTCTGCTGTGAGTCCAGTTTAAGTTTCCGATGCTTCACTATAGGTTTACTGTATCCCTTGGACCTTCTTATTGACGATGAAACACAGAAATTGCATCCGAATTTAATAAAAAAGGCACAATGCCGACTTAAGTACAAGAGGACTGATACTCTAACTTTCTATGATTTGAACCCCTCCTGTGAGGCCAGTTTTAGATTCCGTTGCTTAACTTCAGGTTTACTGTATCCCTTGGACCTTCTTATTGACGATGAAACACAGAAATTGCATCCGAATTTAATAAAAAGACACAATGCCGACTTAAGTACAAGAGGACTGATACTCTAACTTTCTATGATTTGAACCCCTCCTGTGAATCCAGTTTTAGATTCCGATGCTTAACTTCAGGTTTACTGTATCCCTTGGACCTTCTTATTGACGATGAAACACAGATATTGCATCCGAATTTGATACAATAGGCACAATGCCGACTTAAATACAAGAGGACTGATACTCTAACTTTCTATGATTTGAAGCTCTCCTGTGAGTCAAGTTTTAGATTCCGATGCTTCACTTCAGGTTTGCTGTATCCCGTGGACCCTCTAATTGACGATGAAACACAGAAATTGCATCCGAATTTAATACAAAAGGCACAATGCCGACTTAAGTACAAGAGGACTGAAACTCTAACTTTCTATGATTTGAACCTCTGCTGTGAGTCCAGTTTTAGTTTCCGATGCTTCACTTCAGGTTTACTGTATCCCTTGGACCTTCTTATTGACGATGAAACACAGAAATTGCATCCGAATTCAATACAAAAGGCACAATGATGACTTAAGTACAAGAGGACTGATACTCTAACTTTCTATGATTTGAACCCCTCCTGTGAGTCCAGTTTTGGATTCCGATGCTTAACTTCTGGTTTACTGTATCCCTTGGACCCTCCTATTGACTATGAAACACAGAAATTGCATCCGAATTTAATACAAAAGGCACAATGCCGACTTAAGTACAAGAGGACTGAAACTCTAACTTTATATGATTTGAACCTCTGCTGTGAGTCCAGTTTAAGTTTCCGATGTTTCACTTTAGGTATACTGTATCCCTTGGACCTTCTTATTGACGATGAACCACAGAAATTGCATCCGAATTTAATACAAAATGCACAATGCCGACTTAAGTACAAGAGGACTGATAATCTAACTTTCTATGATTTAAACCTGTCCAGTGAGTCCAGTTTTAGTTTCCGATGCTTCACTTCAGGTTTACTGTATCCCTTGGACCTTCTTATTGACGATGAAACACAGAAATTGCATCCGAATTTAATAAAAAGACACAATGCCGACTTAAGTACAAGAGGACTGATACTCTAACTTTCTATGATTTGAACCTCTGCTGTAAGTCCAGTTTTACTTTCCGATGCATCACTTCAGGTTTACTGTATCCCTTGGACCTTCTTGTTGACGATGAAACACAGAAATTGCATCCGAATTTAATACAAAAGGCACAATGCCGACTGAAGTACAAGAGGACTGAAACTGTAACTTTCTATGATTTGTACCTCTGCTGTGAGTCCAGTTTTAAATTTCCGTTGCTTAACTTCAGGTTTACTGTATCCCTTGGACCTTCTTATTGACGATGAAACACAGAAATTGCATCCGAATTTAATACAAAAGGCACAATGCCGACTTAAGTACAAGAGGACTGATACTCTAACTTTCTATGATTTGAACCCCTCCTGTGAGTCCAGTTTTAGTTTCCGATGCTTCACTTCAGGTTTACTGTATCCCTTGGACCTTCTTATTGACGATGAAACACAGAAATTGCATCCGAATTTAATAAAAAGACACAATGCCGACTTAAGTACAAGAGGACTGATACTCTAACTTTCTATGATTTGAACCCCTCCTGTGAGTCCAGTTTTAGATTCCGATGCTTAACTTCAGGTTTACTGTATCCCTTGGACCTTCTTATTGACGATGAAACACAGATATTGCATCCGAAGTCAATACAAAAGGCACAATGCAGACTTAAGTACAAGGCGACAGATACTCTAACTTTCTATGAATTGATTCTCTGCTGTGAGTCCAGTTTCAGTTTAAGATGCTTCACTTCAGGTTTACTGTTCCCTTGGACCTTCTTATTGACGATGAAACACAGAAATTGCATCCGAATTTAATAAAAAAGGCACAATGCCGACTGAATTACAAGAGAACTGATACTCTAACTTTCTATGATTTGAACCCCTCCTGTGAGCCCAGTTTTAGTTTCCGATGCTTCACTTCAGGTTTACTGTATCCCTTGGACCTTCTTATTGACGATGAAACACAGAAATTGCATCCGAATTTAATAAAAAAGGCACAATGCCGACTTAAGTACAAGAGGACTGATACTCTAACTTTCTATGATTTGAACCCCTCCTGTGAGTCCAGTTTTAGTTTCCGATGCTTCACTTCAGGTTTACTGTATCCCTTGGACCTTCTTATTGACGATGAAACACAGAAATTGCATCCGAATTTAATACAAAAGGCACAATGCCGACTTAAGTACCAAAGGACTGATATTCTAACTTTCTATGATTTGAACCTCTCCTGTGAGTCCAGTTTTAGATTCCGATGCTTAACTTCGGGTTTACTGTATCCCTTGGCCCCTCTTATTGACGATGAAACACAGAAATTGCTTCCGAATTTAATACTAAAAGCACAATGCCGACTTAAGTACAAGAGGACTGAAACTCTAACTTTCTACGATTTGAACCTCTGCTGTGAGTCCAGTTTTAGTTTCCGATGCTTCACTTTAGGTTTACTGTATCCCTTGGACCTTCTTTTTGACGATGAAACACAGAAATTGCTTCCGAATTTAATACTAAAAGCACAATGCCGACTTCCGTACAAGAGGACTGAAACTCTAACTTTCTATGATTTGAAGCTCTGCTGTGAGTCCAGTTCTAGTTTCCGATGCTTAACTTCAGGTTTACTGTATTCCTTGGACCTTCTTATTGACGATGAAACACAGAAATTGCATCCGAATTTAATACAAAAGGCACAATGCCGACTTAAGTACAAGAAGACTGAAACTCTAACTTGCTATGTTTTGAACCTCTGCTGTGAGTCCAGTTTTGTTTCCGATGCTTCACTTCAGGTTTACTGTATCCCTTGGACCTTCTTATTGACGATGAAACACAGAAATTGCATCTGAAATTAATACAAAAGGCACAATGCCGACTTAAGTACAAGAGGACTGAAACTCTAACTTTCTATTATGTGAACCTCTGCTGTGAGTCCAGTTTTAGTTTCCGATGCTTCACTTCAGGTGTACTGTATCCCTGGGCCCTTCTTATTGACGATAAAACACAGAAATTGCATCCGAATTTAATAAAAAAGGCACAATGCCGACTTCAGTACAAGAGGACTGATACTCTAACATTCTATGATTTGAACCCCTCCTGTTGAGTCCAGTTATAGATTCCGATGCTTAACTTCAGGTTTACTGTATCCCTTGGACCTTCTTATTGGCGATGAAACACAGAAATTGCATCCGAATTTAATAAAAGAGGCACAATGCCGACTTAAGTACAAGAGGACTGATGCTCTAACTTTCTATGATTTGAACCCCTCCTGTGAGTCCAGTTTTAGATTCCGATGCTTAACTTCAGGTTTACTGTATCCCTTGGACCTTCTTATTGACGATGAAACACAGAAATTGCATCCGAATTTGATACAATAGGCACAATGCCGACTTAAATACAAGAGGACTGATACTCTAACTTTCTATGATTTGAAGCTCTCCTGTGAGTCCAGTTTTAGATTCCGATGCTTCACTTCAGGTTTGGTGTATCCCTTGGACCCTCTTATTGACGATGAAACACAGAAATTGCATCCGAATTTAATACAAAAGGCACAATGCCGACTTAAGTACAAGAGGACTGAAACTCTAACTTTCTATGATTTGAACCTCTGCTGTGAGTCCAGTTTTAGTTTCCGATGCTTCACTTCAGGTTTACTGTATCCCTTGGACCTTCTTATTGACGATGAAACACAGAAATTGCATCCGAATTCAATACAAAAGGCACAATGATGACTTAAGTACAAGAGGACTGAAACTCTAACTTTCTATGATTCGAACTTATGCTGTGAGTCCAGTTTTAGTTTCCGATGCTTCACTTCAGGTTTACTGTATACCTTGGACCTTCTTACTGACGATGAAAAACAGAAATTGCATCCGAATTTAATAAAAAAGGCACAATGCCGACTTCAGTACAAGAGGACTGATACTCTAACATTCTATGGTTTGAACCCCTCCTGTTGAGTCCAGTTTCAGATTCCGATGCTTAACTTCAGGTTTACTGTATCCCTTGGACCTTCTTATTGACGATGAAACACAGAAATTGCATCCGAATTTAATACAAAAGGCACAATGCCGACTTAAGTACAAGAGGACTGATACTCTAACTTTCTATGATTTGAACCTCTCCAGTGAGTCCAGTTTTAGTTTCCGATGCTTCACTTCAGGTTTACTGTATCTCTTGGACCTTCTTATTGACGATGAAACACAGAAATTGCATCCGAATTTAATAAAAAGACACAATGCCGACTTAAGTACAAGAGGACTGATACTCTAACTTTCTATGATTTGAACCCCTCCTGTGAGTCCAGTTTTAGATTCCGATGCTTAACTTCAGGTTTACTGTATCCCTTGGACCTTCTTATTGACGATGAAACACAGATATAGCATCCGAAGTCAATACAAAAGGCACAATGCAGACTTAAGTACAAGGCGACTGATACTCTAACTTTCTATGAATTGATTCTCTGCTGTGAGTTCAGTTTCAGTTTAAGATGCTTCACTTCAGGTTTACTGTTCCCTTGGACCTTCTTATTGACGATGAAACACAGAAATTGCATCCGAATTTAATAAAAAAGGCACAATGCCGACTGAATTACAAGAGAACTGATACTCTAATTTTCTATGATTTGAACCCCTCCTGTGAGCCCAGTTTTAGTTTCCGATGCTTCACTTCAGGCTTACTGTATCCCTTGGACCTTCTTATTGACGATGAAACACAGAAATTGCATCCGAATTTAATAAAAAAGGCACAATGCCGACTTAAGTACAAGAGGACTGATACTCTAACTTTCTATGATTTGAACCCCTCCTGTGAGTCCAGTTTTAGATTCCAATGCTTAGTTTCTGGTTTACTGTATCCCTTGGACCTTCTTATTGACGATGAAACACAGAAATTGCATCCGAATTTAATACAAAAGGCACAATGCCGACTTAAGTACCAAAGGACTGATATTCTATCTATGATTTGAACCTCTCCTGTGAGTCCAGTTTTAGATTCCGATGCTTAACTTCGGGTTTACTGTATCCCTTGGACCCTCTTATTGACGATGAAACACAGAAATTGCATCCGAATTTAATACAAAAGGCACAATGCCACCTTAGGTACAAGAGGACTGAAACTCTAATTTTCTATGAATTGAACCTCTGCTGTGAGTCCAGTTTTAATTTCCGATGCTTCACTTTAGGTTTACTGTATCCCTTGGACCTTCTTTTTGACGATGAAACACAGAAATTGCTTCCGAATTTAATATTAAAGGCACAATGCCGACTTCCGTACAAGAGGACTGAAACTCTAACTTTCTATGATTTGAAGCTCTGCTGTGAGTCCAGTTTTAGTTTCCGATGCTTAACTTCAGGTTTACTGTATCCCTTGGACCTTCTTATTGACGATGAAACACAGAAATTGCATCCGAATTTAATACAAAAGGCACAATGCCGACTTAAGTACAAGAGGACTGAAACTCTAACTTGCTATGTTTTGAACCTCTGCTGTGAGTCCAGTTTTGTTTCCGATGCTTCACTTCAGGTTTACTGTATCCCTTGGACCTTCTTATTGACGATGAAACACAGAAATTGCATCTGAAATTAATACAAAAGGCACAATGCCGACTTAAGTACAAGAGGACTGAAACTCTAACTTTCTATTATGTGAACCTCTGCTGTGAGTCCAGTTTTAGTTTCCGATGCTTCACTTCAGGTTTACTGTATCCCTGGGCCCTTCTTATTGACGATAAAACACAGAAATTGCATCCGAATTTAATAAAAAAGGCACAATGCCGACTTCAGTACAAGAGGACTGATACTCTAACATTCTATGATTTGAACCCCTCCTGTTGAGTCCAGTTATAGATTCCGATGCTTAGCTTCAGGTTTACTGTATCCCTTGGACCTTCTTATTGGCGATGAAACACAGAAATTGCATCCGAATTTAACAAAAGAGGCACAATGCCGACTTAAGTACAAGAGGACTGATGCTCTAACTTTCTATGATTTGAACCCCTCCTGTGAGTCCAGTTTTAGATTCCGATGCTTAACTTCAGGTTTACTGTATCCCTTGGACCTTTTTATTGACGATGAAACACAGAAATTGCATCCGAATTTGATACAATAGGCACAATGCCGACTTAAATACAAGAGAACTGATACTCTAACTTTCTATGATTTGAAGCTCTCCTGTGAGTCCAGTTTTAGATTCCGATGCTTCACTTCAGGTTTGCTGTATCCCTTGGACCCTCTTATTGACGATGAAACACAGAAATTGCATCCGAATTTAATACAAAAGGCACAATGCCGACTTAAGTACAAGAGGACTGAAACTCTAACTTTCTATGATTTGAACCTCTGCTGTGAGTCCAGTTTTAGTTTCCGATGCTTCACTTCAGGTTTACTGTATCCCTTGGACCTTCTTATTGACGATGAAACACAGAAATTGCATCCGAATTCAATACAAAAGGCACAATGATGACTTAAGTACAAGAGGAATGAAACTCTAACTTTCTATGATTTGAACTTATGCTGTGAGTCCAGTTTTAGTTTCCGATGCTTCACTTCAGGTTTACTGTATACCTTGGACCTTCTTACGGACGATGAAAAACAGAAATTGCATCCGAATTTAATAAAAAAGGCACAATGCCGACTTCAGTACAAGAGGACTGATACTCTAACATTCTATGGTTTGAACCCCTCCTGTTGAGTCCAGTTTCAGATTCCGATGCTTAACTTCAGGTTTACTGTATCCCTTGGACCTTCTTATTGACGATGAAACACAGATATTGCATCCGAATTTAATAAAAAGACACAATGCCGACGTAAGTACAAGAGGACTGATACTCTAACTTTCTATGATTTGAACCCCTCCTGTGAGTCCAGTTTTAGATTCCGATGCTTAACTTCAGGTTTACTGTATCCCTTGGACCTTCTTATCGACGATGAAACACAGATATTGCATCCGAAGTCAATACAAAAGGCACAATGCCGACTTAAGTACAAGGCGACTGATACTCTAACTTTCTATGATTTGAACCCCTCCTGTGAGCCCAGTTTTCGTTTCCGATGCTTCACTTCAGGTTTACTGTATCCCTTGGACCTTCTTATTGACGATGAAACACAGAAATTGCATCCGAATTCAATACAAAAGGCACAATGATGACTTAAGTACAAGAGGACTGAAACTCTAACTTTCTATGATTTGAACTTATGCTGTGAGTCCAGTTTTAGTTTCCGATGCTTCACTTCAAGTTTACTGTATACCTTGGACCTTCTTATTGACGATGAAACACAGAAATTGCGTCCGAATTTAATTCAAAAGGCACAATGCCGACTTAAGTACCAAAGGACTGATATTCTAATTTTCTATGATTTGAACCTCTCCTGTGAGTCCAGTTTTAGATTCCGATGCTTAACTTCGGGTTTACTGTATCCCTTGGACCTTCTTATTGACGATGAAACACAGAAATTGCATCCGAATTTAATACAAGAGGCACAATGCCACCTTAAGTACAAGAGGACTGAAACTCTAATTTTCTATGAATTGAACCTCTGCTGTGAGTCCAGTTTTAATTTCCGATGCTTCACTTTAGGTTTACTGTATCCCTTGGACCTTCTTTTTGACGATGAAACACAGAAATTGCTTCCGAATTTAATACTAAAGGCACAATGCCGACTTCCGTACAAGAGGACTGAAACTCTAACTTTCTATGATTTGAACCTCTGCTGTGAGTCCAGTTTTAGTTTCCAATGCTTACCTTCAGGTTTACTGTATCCCTTGGACCTTCTTATTGACGATGAAACACAGAAATTGCATCTGAATTTAATACAAAAGGCTTAATTCCGACTTAAGTACAAGAGGACTGAAACGCTAACTTTCTATTATTTGAACCTCTGCTGTGAGTCCAGTTTTAGTTTCCGATGCTTCACTTCAGGTTTACTGTATCCCTGGGACCTTCTTATTGACGATAAAACACAGAAATTGCATCCGAATTGAATAAAAAAGGCACAATGCCGACTTCAGTACAAGAGGACTGATACTCTAACATTCTATGATTTGAACCCCTCCTGTTGAGTCCAGTTTTAGATTCCGATGCTTAACTTCAGGTTTACTGTATCCCTTGGACCTTCTTATTGACGATGAAACACAGTAATTGCATCCGAATTTAATAAAAGAGCCACAATGCCGACTTAAGTACAAGAGGACTGATGCTCTAACTTTCTAAGATTTGAACCCCTCCTGTGAGTCCAGTTTTAGATTCCGATGCTTAACTTCAGGTTTACTGTATCCCTTGGACCTTCTTATTGACGATGAAACACAGAAATTGCAACCGAATTTGATACAATAGGCACAATGCCGACTTAAATACAAGAGGACTGATACTCCAACTATCTATGATTTGAAACTCTCCTGTGAGTCCAGTTTTAGATTCCGATGCTTCACTTCAGGTTTGCTGTATCCCTTGGACCCTCTTATTGACGATGAAACACAGAAATTGCATCCGAATTTAATACAAAAGGCACAATGCCGACTTAAGTACAAGAGGACTGAAACTCTAATTTTCTATGATTTGAACCTCTGCTGTGAGTCCAGTTTTAGATTCCGATGCTTCACTTCAGGTTTACTGTATCCCTTGGTCCTTCTTATTGACGATGAAACATAGAAATTGCATCCGAATTCAATACAAAAGGCACAATGCCGACTTAAGTACAAGAGGACTGAAACTCTAACTTTATATGATTTGAACCTTTGCTGTGAGTCCAGTTTTAGTTTCCAATGCTTCACTTCAGGTTTACTGTATACCTTGGACCTTCTTACTGACGAAGAAAAACAGAAATTGCATCAGAATTTAATAAAAAAGGCACAATGCCGACTTCAGTACAAGAGGACTGATACTCTAACATTCTATGGTTTGAACCCCTCCTGTTGAGTCCAGTTTTAGATTCCGATGCTTAACATCAGGTTTACTGTATCCCTTGGACCTTCTTATTGACGATGAAACACAGAAATTGCATCCCAATTTAACAAAAACGACACAATGACGACTTAAGAACAAGAGGACTGATACTCCAACTTTCTATGATTTGGACCCCTCCTGTGAGTCCAGTTTTAGTTTCCGATGCTTCACTTCAGGTTTACTGTATCCCTTGGACCTTCTTACTGACGATGAAAAACAGAAATTGCATCCGAATTTAATAAAAAAGGCACAATGCCGACTTAAGTACAAGAGGACTGATACTCTAACTTTCTATGTTTTGAACCCCTCCTGTGAGTCCAGTTTTGGATTCCGATGCTTAACTTCTGGTTTACTGTACCCCTTGGACCTTCCTATTGACTATGAAACACAGAAATTGCATCCGAATTTAATACAAAAGGCACAATGCCGACTTAAGTACAAGAGGACTGAAACTCTAACTTTATATGATTTGAACCTTTGCCGTGAGTCCAGTTTAAGTTTCCGATGTTTCACTTTAGGTTTACTGTATCCCTTGGACCTTCTTATTGACGATGAAACACAGAAATTGCATCCGAATTTAATAAAAAAGGCACAATGCCGACTTCAGTACAAGAGGACTGATACTCTAACATTCTATGATTTGAACCCCTCCTGTTGAGTCCAGTTATAGATTCCGATGCTTAACTTCAGGTTTACTGTATCCCTTGGACCTTCTTATTGGCGATGAAACACAGAAATTGCATCCGAATTTAATAAAAGAGGCACAATGCCGACTTAAGTACAAGAGGACTGATGCTCTAACTTTCTATGATTTGAACCCCTCCTGTGAGTCCAGTTTTAGATTCCGATGCTTAACTTCAGGTTTACTGTATCCCTTGGACCTTCTTATTGACGATGAAACACAGAAATTGCATCCGAATTTGATACAATAGGCACAATGCCGACTTAAATACAAGAGGACTGATACTCTAACTTTCTATGATTTGAAGCTCTCCTGTGAGTCCAGTTTTAGATTCCGATGCTTCACTTCAGGTTTGGTGTATCCCTTGGACCCTCTTATTGACGATGAAACACAGAAATTGCATCCGAATTTAATACAAAAGGCACAATGCCGACTTAAGTACAAGAGGACTGAAACTCTAACTTTCTATGATTTGAACCTCTGCTGTGAGTCCAGTTTTAGTTTCCGATGCTTCACTTCAGGTTTACTGTATCCCTTGGACCTTCTTATTGACGATGAAACACAGAAATTGCATCCGAATTCAATACAAAAGGCACAATGATGACTTAAGTACAAGAGGACTGAAACTCTAACTTTCTATGATTCGAACTTATGCTGTGAGTCCAGTTTTAGTTTCCGATGCTTCACTTCAGGTTTACTGTATACCTTGGACCTTCTTACTGACGATGAAAAACAGAAATTGCATCCGAATTTAATAAAAAAGGCACAATGCCGACTTCAGTACAAGAGGACTGATACTCTAACATTCTATGGTTTGAACCCCTCCTGTTGAGTCCAGTTTCAGATTCCGATGCTTAACTTCAGGTTTACTGTATCCCTTGGACCTTCTTATTGACGATGAAACACAGAAATTGCATCCGAATTTAATACAAAAGGCACAATGCCGACTTAAGTACAAGAGGACTGATACTCTAACTTTCTATGATTTGAACCTCTCCAGTGAGTCCAGTTTTAGTTTCCGATGCTTCACTTCAGGTTTACTGTATCTCTTGGACCTTCTTATTGACGATGAAACACAGAAATTGCATCCGAATTTAATAAAAAGACACAATGCCGACTTAAGTACAAGAGGACTGATACTCTAACTTTCTATGATTTGAACCCCTCCTGTGAGTCCAGTTTTAGATTCCGATGCTTAACTTCAGGTTTACTGTATCCCTTGGACCTTCTTATTGACGATGAAACACAGATATTGCATCCGAAGTCAATACAAAAGGCACAATGCAGACTTAAGTACAAGGCGACTGATACTCTAACTTTCTATGAATTGATTCTCTGCTGTGAGTTCAGTTTCAGTTTAAGATGCTTCACTTCAGGTTTACTGTTCCCTTGGACCTTCTTATTGACGATGAAACACAGAAATTGCATCCGAATTTAATAAAAAAGGCACAATGCCGACTGAATTACAAGAGAACTGATACTCTAATTTTCTATGATTTGAACCCCTCCTGTGAGCCCAGTTTTAGTTTCCGATGCTTCACTTCAGGCTTACTGTATCCCTTGGACCTTCTTATTGACGATGAAACACAGAAATTGCATCCGAATTTAATAAAAAAGGCACAATGCCGACTTAAGTACAAGAGGACTGATACTCTAACTTTCTATGATTTGAACCCCTCCTGTGAGTCCAGTTTTAGATTCCAATGCTTAGTTTCTGGTTTACTGTATCCCTTGGACCTTCTTATTGACGATGAAACACAGAAATTGCATCCGAATTTAATACAAAAGGCACAATGCCGACTTAAGTACCAAAGGACTGATATTCTATCTATGATTCGAACCTCTCCTGTGAGTCCAGTTTTAGATTCCGATGCTTAACTTCGGGTTTACTGTATCCCTTGGACCCTCTTATTGACGATGAAACACAGAAATTGCATCCGAATTTAATACAAAAGGCACAATGCCACCTTAGGTACAAGAGGACTGAAACTCTAATTTTCTATGAATTGAACCTCTGCTGTGAGTCCAGTTTTAATTTCCGATGCTTCACTTTAGGTTTACTGTATCCCTTGGACCTTCTTTTTGACGATGAAACACAGAAATTGCTTCCGAATTTAATATTAAAGGCACAATGCCGACTTCCGTACAAGAGGACTGAAACTCTAACTTTCTATGATTTGAAGCTCTGCTGTGAGTCCAGTTTTAGTTTCCGATGCTTAACTTCAGGTTTACTGTATCCCTTGGACCTTCTTATTGACGATGAAACACAGAAATTGCATCCGAATTTAATACAAAAGGCACAATGCCGACTTAAGTACAAGAGGACTGAAACTCTAACTTGCTATGTTTTGAACCTCTGCTGTGAGTCCAGTTTTGTTTCCGATGCTTCACTTCAGGTTTACTGTATCCCTTGGACCTTCTTATTGACGATGAAACACAGAAATTGCATCTGAAATTAATACAAAAGGCACAATGCCGACTTAAGTACAAGAGGACTGAAACTCTAACTTTCTATTATGTGAACCTCTGCTGTGAGTCCAGTTTTAGTTTCCGATGCTTCACTTCAGGTTTACTGTATCCCTGGGCCCTTCTTATTGACGATAAAACACAGAAATTGCATCCGAATTTAATAAAAAAGGCACAATGCCGACTTCAGTACAAGAGGACTGATACTCTAACATTCTATGATTTGAACCCCTCCTGTTGAGTCCAGTTATAGATTCCGATGCTTAGCTTCAGGTTTACTGTATCTCTTGGACCTTCTTATTGGCGATGAAACACAGAAATTGCATCCGAATTTAACAAAAGAGGCACAATGCCGACTTAAGTACAAGAGGACTGATGCTCTAACTTTCTATGATTTGAACCCCTCCTGTGAGTCCAGTTTTAGATTCCGATGCTTAACTTCAGGTTTACTGTATCCCTTGGACCTTTTTATTGACGATGAAACACAGAAATTGCATCCGAATTTGATACAATAGGCACAATGCCGACTTAAATACAAGAGAACTGATACTCTAACTTTCTATGATTTGAAGCTCTCCTGTGAGTCCAGTTTTAGATTCCGATGCTTCACTTCAGGTTTGCTGTATCCCTTGGACCCTCTTATTGACGATGAAACACAGAAATTGCATCCGAATTTAATACAAAAGGCACAATGCCGACTTAAGTACAAGAGGACTGAAACTCTAACTTTCTATGATTTGAACCTCTGCTGTGAGTCCAGTTTTAGTTTCCGATGCTTCACTTCAGGTTTACTGTATCCCTTGGACCTTCTTATTGACGATGAAACACAGAAATTGCATCCGAATTCAATACAAAAGGCACAATGATGACTTAAGTACAAGAGGAATGAAACTCTAACTTTCTATGATTTGAACTTATGCTGTGAGTCCAGTTTTAGTTTCCGATGCTTCACTTCAGGTTTACTGTATACCTTGGACCTTCTTACGGACGATGAAAAACAGAAATTGCATCCGAATTTAATAAAAAAGGCACAATGCCGACTTCAGTACAAGAGGACTGATACTCTAACATTCTATGGTTTGAACCCCTCCTGTTGAGTCCAGTTTCAGATTCCGATGCTTAACTTCAGGTTTACTGTATCCCTTGGACCTTCTTATTGACGATGAAACACAGATATTGCATCCGAATTTAATAAAAAGACACAATGCCGACGTAAGTACAAGAGGACTGATACTCTAACTTTCTATGATTTGAACCCCTCCTGTGAGTCCAGTTTTAGATTCCGATGCTTAACTTCAGGTTTACTGTATCCCTTGGACCTTCTTATCGACGATGAAACACAGATATTGCATCCGAAGTCAATACAAAAGGCACAATGCCGACTTAAGTACAAGGCGACTGATACTCTAACTTTCTATGATTTGAACCCCTCCTGTGAGCCCAGTTTTAGTTTCCGATGCTTCACTTCAGGTTTACTGTATCCCTTGGACCTTCTTATTGACGATGAAACACAGAAATTGCATCCGAATTCAATACAAAAGGCACAATGATGACTTAAGTACAAGAGGACTGAAACTCTAACTTTCTATGATTTGAACTTATGCTGTGAGTCCAGTTTTAGTTTCCGATGCTTCACTTCAAGTTTACTGTATACCTTGGACCTTCTTATTGACGATGAAACACAGAAATTGCGTCCGAATTTAATTCAAAAGGCACAATGCCGACTTAAGTACCAAAGGACTGATATTCTAATTTTCTATGATTTGAACCTCTCCTGTGAGTCCAGTTTTAGATTCCGATGCTTAACTTCGGGTTTACTGTATCCCTTGGACCTTCTTATTGACGATGAAACACAGAAATTGCATCCGAATTTAATACAAGAGGCACAATGCCACCTTAAGTACAAGAGGACTGAAACTCTAATTTTCTATGAATTGAACCTCTGCTGTGAGTCCAGTTTTAATTTCCGATGCTTCACTTTAGGTTTACTGTATCCCTTGGACCTTCTTTTTGACGATGAAACACAGAAATTGCTTCCGAATTTAATACTAAAGGCACAATGCCGACTTCCGTACAAGAGGACTGAAACTCTAACTTTCTATGATTTGAACCTCTGCTGTGAGTCCAGTTTTAGTTTCCAATGCTTACCTTCAGGTTTACTGTATCCCTTGGACCTTCTTATTGACGATGAAACACAGAAATTGCATCTGAATTTAATACAAAAGGCTTAATTCCGACTTAAGTACAAGAGGACTGAAACGCTAACTTTCTATTATTTGAACCTCTGCTGTGAGTCCAGTTTTAGTTTCCGATGCTTCACTTCAGGTTTACTGTATCCCTGGGACCTTCTTATTGACGATAAAACACAGAAATTGCATCCGAATTGAATAAAAAAGGCACAATGCCGACTTCAGTACAAGAGGACTGATACTCTAACATTCTATGATTTGAACCCCTCCTGTTGAGTCCAGTTTTAGATTCCGATGCTTAACTTCAGGTTTACTGTATCCCTTGGACCTTCTTATTGACGATGAAACACAGTAATTGCATCCGAATTTAATAAAAGAGGCACAATGCCGACTTAAGTACAAGAGGACTGATGCTCTAACTTTCTAAGATTTGAACCCCTCCTGTGAGTCCAGTTTTAGATTCCGATGCTTAACTTCAGGTTTACTGTATCCCTTGGACCTTCTTATTGACGATGAAACACAGAAATTGCAACCGAATTTGATACAATAGGCACAATGCCGACTTAAATACAAGAGGACTGATACTCCAACTATCTATGATTTGAAACTCTCCTGTGAGTCCAGTTTTAGATTCCGATGCTTCACTTCAGGTTTGCTGTATCCCTTGGACCCTCTTATTGACGATGAAACACAGAAATTGCATCCGAATTTAATACAAAAGGCACAATGCCGACTTAAGTACAAGAGGACTGAAACTCTAATTTTCTATGATTTGAACCTCTGCTGTGAGTCCAGTTTTAGATTCCGATGCTTCACTTCAGGTTTACTGTATCCCTTGGTCCTTCTTATTGACGATGAAACATAGAAATTGCATCCGAATTCAATACAAAAGGCACAATGCCGACTTAAGTACAAGAGGACTGAAACTCTAACTTTATATGATTTGAACCTTTGCTGTGAGTCCAGTTTTAGTTTCCAATGCTTCACTTCAGGTTTACTGTATACCTTGGACCTTCTTACTGACGAAGAAAAACAGAAATTGCATCAGAATTTAATAAAAAAGGCACAATGCCGACTTCAGTACAAGAGGACTGATACTCTAACATTCTATGGTTTGAACCCCTCCTGTTGAGTCCAGTTTTAGATTCCGATGCTTAACATCAGGTTTACTGTATCCCTTGGACCTTCTTATTGACGATGAAACACAGAAATTGCATCCCAATTTAACAAAAACGACACAATGACGACTTAAGAACAAGAGGACTGATACTCCAACTTTCTATGATTTGAACCCCTCCTGTGAGTCCAGTTTTAGTTTCCGATGCTTCACTTCAGGTTTACTGTATCCCTTGGACCTTCTTACTGACGATGAAAAACAGAAATTGCATCCGAATTTAATAAAAAAGGCACAATGCCGACTTAAGTACAAGAGGACTGATACTCTAACTTTCTATGATTTGAACCCCTCCTGTGAGTCCAGTTTTGGATTCCGATGCTTAACTTCTGGTTTACTGTACCCCTTGGACCTTCCTATTGACTATGAAACACAGAAATTGCATCCGAATTTAATACAAAAGGCACAATGCCGACTTAAGTACAAGAGGACTGAAACTCTAACTTTATATGATTTGAACCTTTGCCGTGAGTCCAGTTTAAGTTTCCGATGTTTCACTTTAGGTTTACTGTATCCCTTGGACCTTCTTATTGACGATGAAACACAGAAATTGCATCCGTATTTAATACAAAAGGCACGATGCCGACTAAAGTACAAGAGGACTGATACTCTAACTTTCTATGATTTGAACCCCTCCTGTGAGTCCAGTTATAGATTCCGTTGCTTAACTTCAGGTTTACTGTATCCATTGGACCTTCTTATTGACGATGAAACGCAGAAATTGCATCCGAATTTAATACAAAGGCACAATGCCGACTTAAGTACAAGAGGACTGATACTCTAACTTTCTATGATTTGAACCCCTCCAGTGAGTCCAGTTTTAGTTTCCGATGCTTCACTTCAGGTTTACTGTATCCCTTGGACCTTCTTATTGACGATGAAACACAGAAATTGCATCCGAATTTAATAAAAAAGACACAATGCCGACTTAAGTACAGGAGGACTGATACTCTAACTTTCTATGAGTTGAACCCCTCCTGTGAGTCCAGTTTTAGATTCCGATGCTTAACTTCAGGTTTATTGTATCCCTTGGACCTTCTTATTGACGATGAAACACAGAAATTGCATCCGAAGTCAATACAAAAGGCACAATGCCGACTTAAGTACAAGGCAACTGATACTCTAACTTTCTATGATTTGAACCTCTGCTGTGAGTCCAGTTTTAGTTTAAGATGCTTCACTTCAGGTTTACTGTTCCCTTGGACCTTCTTATTGACGATGAAACACAGAAATTGCATCCGAATTTAATAAAAAAGGCACAATGCCGACTGTAGCACAAGAGAACTGATACTCTAACTTTCTATGATTTGAACCCCTCCTGTGAGTCCAGTTTTAGTTTCCGTTGCTTCACTTCAGGTTTACTGTATCCCTTGGACCTTCTTATTGACGATGAAACACAGAAATTGCATCCGAATTTAATAAAAAATGCACAATGCCGACTTAAGTACAAGAGGACTGATACTCTAACTTTCTATGATTTGAACCCCTCCTGTGAGTCCAGTTTTAGATTCCGTTGCTTAACTTCTGGTTTACTGTATACCTTGGACCTTCTTATTGACGATGAAACACAGAAATTGCATCCGAATTTAATACAAAATGCACAATGCCGACTTAAGTACAAGAGGACTGATACTCTAACTTTCTATGATTTGAACCCCTCCAGTGAGTCCAGTTTTAGTTTCCGATGCTTCACTTCAGGTTTACTGCATCCCTTGGACCTTCTTATTGACGATGAACCACAGAAATTGCATCCGAATTTAATAAAAAAGACACAATGACGACTTAAGTACAAGAGGACTGATACTCTAACTTTCTATGATGTGAACCCCTCCTGTGAGTCCAGTTTTAGATTCCGATGCTTAACTTCAGGTTTACTGTATCCCTTGGACCATCTTATTGACGATGAAACACAGATATTGCATCCGAAGTCAATACAAAAGGCACAATGCCGACTTAAGTACAAGGCGACTGATACTCTAACTTTCTATGATTTGAACCTCTGCTGAGAGTCCAGTTTTAGTTTAAGATGCTTCACTTCAGGTTTACTGTTCCCTTGGACCTTCTTATTGACGATGAAACACAGCAATTGCATCCGAATTTAATAAAAAAGGCACAATGCAAACTTCAGTACAAGAGGACTGATACTCTAACTTTCTATGATTTCAACCCCTCCTGTGAGTCCAGTTTTAGATTCCAATGCTTACTTCTGGTTTACTGTACCCCTTGGACCTTCTTATTGACGATGAAACACAGAAATTGCATCCGAATATAATACAAAAGGCACAATGCCGACTTAAGTACCAAAGGACTGATATTCTAACTTTCTATGATTTGAACCTCTCCTGTGAGTCCAGTTTTAGATTCCGATGCTTAACTTCGGGTTTACTGTATCCCTTGGACCCTCTTATTGACGATGGAACACAAAAATTGCATCCGAATTTAATACAAAAGGCACAATGCCGACTTAGGTACATGAGGACTGAAACTCTAACTATCTATGATTTGAACCACTGCTGTGAGACCAGTTTTAGATTCCGATGCTTCACTTCAGGTTTACTGTATCCCTTGGACCTTCTTATTGACGATGAAACACAGATATTGCATCCGAATTTAATAAAAAAGGCACAATGCCGACTTAAGTACAAGAGGACTGATACTCCAACTTTCTATGATTTGAACCCCTCCTGTGAGTCCAGTTTTAGATTCCGATGCTTAACTTCAGGTTTACTGTTTCCCTTGGACCATCTTATTGACGATGAAACACAGAAATTGCATCCCAATTTAATAAAAGCGACACAATGTGGACTTAAGAACAAGAGGACTGATACTCCAACTTTCTATGATTTGAACCCCTCCTGTGAGTCCAGTTTTAGTTTCCGATGCTTCACTTCAGGTTTGCTGTATCCCTTGGACCTTCTTACTGACGATGAAGAACAGAAATTGCATCCGAATTTAATACAAAAGGCACAATGCCGACTTAAGTACAAGAGGACTGATACTCTAACTTTCTATGATTTGAACCCCACCTGTGAGTCCAGTTTTTAGATTCCGTTGCTTAACTTCAGGTTTACTGTATGCCTTGGACCTTCTTATTGACGATGAAACACAGAAATTGCATCCGAACTTAATACAAAAGGCACAATGCCGACTTAAGTACAAGAGGACTGGTACTTTAACTTTCTATGATTTGAACCCCTCCTGTGAGTCCAGTTTTAGATTCCGATGCTGAACTTCACGTTTACTGTATCCCTTGGACCTTCTTATTGACGATGAAACACAAAAATTGCATCCGAATTTAATACAAAAGGCACAATGCCGACTTAAGTACAAGAGGACTGAAACTCTATCTTTCTATGATTGGAACCACTGCTGTGAGACCAGTTTTAGATTCCGATGCTTAACTTCAGGTTTACTGTATCCCTTGGACCTTCTTATTGACGATGAAACACAGAAATTGCATCCGAATTTAATACAAAAGCACAATGCCGACTTCAGTACAAGAGGACTCTTACTCTAACTTTCTATGATTTGAACCTCTGCTGTGAGTCCAGTTTTAGTTTCCGATGCTTCACTTCAGGCTTACTGTATCCCTTGGACATTCTTATTGACGATGAAACACAAATATTACATCCGAATTTAATAAAAAAAGGCACAATGCCGACTTATGTACAAGAGGACTGATACTCCAACTTTCTATGATTTGAACCCCTCCTGTGAGTCCAGTTTTAGACTCCGATGCTTAACTTCAGGTTTACTGTATCCCTTGGACCTTCTTATAGACAATGGAACACACAAATTGCATTCGAATTTAATAAAAACGACACAATGACGACTTAAGTACAAGAGGACTGATACTCTAACTTTCTATGATTTGAACCCTCCTGTGAGTCCAGTTTTATTTTCCGATGCTTCACTTCAGGTTTACTGTATACCTCGGACCTTCTTACTGACGATGAATCACAGAAAATGCATCCGAATTTAATAAAGAAGGCACAATGCCGACTTCAGTACAAGAGGACTCTTACTCTAACTATCTATGATTTGAAGCTCTCCTGTGAATCCAGTTTTAGATTCCGATGCTTCACTTCAGGTTTGCTGTAACCCTTGGACCTTCTTATTGACGATGAAACACAGAAAGTGCATCCGAATTTAATACAATAGGCACAATGCCGACTTAAATACAAGAGGACTGATACTCTAACTTTCTATGATTTGAAGCTCTACTGTGAATCCAGTTTTAGATACCGATGCTTCACTTCAGGTTTGCTGTATCCCTTGGACCCTCGTATTGACGATGAAACACAGAAATTGCATCCGAAATCAATACAAAAGGCACAATGATGACTTAAGTACAAGAGGACTGAAACTCTAACTTTCTATGATTTGAACCTCTCCTGTGAGTCCTGTTTTAGTTTCCGATGCTTCACTTCAGGTTTACTGTATCCCTTGGACCTTCTTATTGACGATGAAACACAGAAATTGCATCCGAATTTAATAAAAAAGGCACAATGCCGACTTAAGTACAAGAGGACTGATACTCTAATTTTCTATGATTTCAACCCCTCCTGTGAGTCCAGTTTTAGATTCCAATGCTTAACTTCTGGTTTACTGTACCCCTTGGACCTTCTTATTGACGATGAAACACAGAAATTGCATCCGAATTTAATACAAAAGGCACAATGCCGACTTAAGTACCAAAGGACTGATATTCTAACTTTCTATGATTTGAACCTCTCCTGTGAGTCCAGTTTTAGATTCCCATGCTTAACTTCGGGTTTACTGTATCCCTTGGACCCTCTTATTGACGATGAAACACAGAAATTGCATCCGAATTTAATACAAAAGGCACAATGCCGACTTAAGTACTAGAGGACTGAAACTCTAATTTTCTATGAATTGAACCTCTGCTGTGAGTCCAGTTTTAGTTTCCGATGCATCACTTTAGGTTTACTGTATCCCTTGGACCATCTTTTTGACGTTGAAACACAGAAATTGCTTCCGAAATTAATACTAAAGGCACAATGCCGACTTCCGTACAAGAGGACTGAAACTCTAACTTTCTATGATTTGAACCTCTGCTGTGAGTCCAGTTTTAGTTTCCGATAATTGACTTCAGGTTTACTGTATCCCTTGGACCTTCTTATTGACGATGAAACACAGAAATTGCATCCGAATTTAATACAAAAGGCACAATGCCGACTTAAGTACAAGAGGACTGAAACTCTAACTTTCTATGTTTTGAACCTCTGCTGTGAGTCCAGTTTTGTTTCCGCTGCTTCACTTCAGGTTTACTGTATCCCTTGGACCTCCTTATTGACGATGAAACACAGAAATTGCATCCGAATTTAATAAAAGAGGCACAATGCTGACTTAAGTACAAGAGGACTGATGCTCTAACTTTCTATGAGTTGAAACCCTCCTGTGAGTCCAGTTTTAGATTCCGATGCTTAACTTCAGGTTTACTGTATCCCTTGGACCTTCTTATTGACGATGAAACACAGAAATTGCATCCGATTTAATACAATAGGCACAATGCCAACTTAAATACAAGAGGACTGATACTCTAACTTTCTATGATTTGAAGCTCTCCTGTGAGTCCAGTTTTAGATTCCGATGCTTCACTTCAGGTTTGCTGTATCCCTTGACCCTCTTATTGACGATGAAACACAGAAATTGCATCCGAATTTAATACAAAAGGCACAATGCCGACTTAAGTACAAGAGGACTGAAACTCTAACTTTCTATGATTTGAACCTCTGCTGTGAGTCCAGTTTTAGTTTCCGATGCTTCACTTCAGGTTTACTGTATCACTTGGACCTTCTAATTGACGATGAAACACAGAAATTGCATCCGAATTTAATACAAAAGGCACCATGATGACTTAAGTACAAGAGGACTGAAACTCTAACTTTCTATAATTTGAACCTATGCTGTGAGTCCAGTTTTAGTTTCCGATGCTTCACTTCACATTTACTGTATCCCTGGGACCTTCTTATTGACGATAAAACACAGAAATTGCATCCGAATTTAATAAAAAAGGCACAATGCCGACTTCAGTACAAGAGGACTGGTACTCTAACATTCTATAATTTGAACCCCTCCTGTTGAGTCCAGTTTCAGAATCCGATGCTTAACTTCAGGTTTATTGTAACCCTTGGACCTTCTTATTGACGATGAAACACAGAAATTGCATCCGAATTTAATAAAAAGGCACAATGCCGACTTAAGTACAAGCGGACTGATACTCTAACTTTCTATGATTTGAACCCCTCCTGTGAATCCCAGTTTTAGATTCCAATGCTTAACTTCTGGTTTACTTTACCCCTTGGACCTTCTTATTGACGATGAAACACAGAAATTGCATCCGAATTTAATACAAAAGGCACAATGCCGACTTAAGTACCAAAGGACTGATATTCTAACTTTCTATTATTTGAACCTCTCCTGTGAGTCCAGTTTTAGATTCCGATGCTTAACTTCGGGTTTACTGTATCCCTTGGACCCTCTTATTGACGATGAAACACAGAAATTGCATCCGAATTTAATACAAAAGGCACAATGCCGACTTAAGTACAAGAGGACTTAAACTCTAATTTTCTATGAATTGAACCTCTGCTGTGAGTCCAGTTTTAGTTTCCGATGCTTCACTTTAGGTTTACTGTATCCCTTGGACCTTCTTTTTGACGATGAAACACAGAAATTACTTCCGAATTTAATACTAAAGGCACAATGCCGACTTCCGTACAAGAGGACTGAAACTCTAACTTTCTATGATTTGAACCTCTGCTGTGAGTCCAGTTTTAGTTTCCGATGCTTAACTTCAGGTTTACTGTATCCCTTGGACCTTCTTATTGACGATGACACACAGAAATTGCATCCGAATTTAATATAAAAGGCACAATGCTGACTTAAGTACAAGAGGACTGATACTCTAACATTCTATGATTTGAACCCGTCCTGTTGAGTCCAGTTTTAGATTCCGATGCTTAACTTCAGGTTTACTGTATCCATTGGACCTTCTTATTGACGATGAAACACAGAAATTGCATCCGAATTTAATAAAAGAGGCACAATGCCGACTTAAGTACAAGAGGACTAATGCTCTAACTTTCTATGAGTTGAACCCCTCCTGTGAGTCCAGTTTTAGATTCCGATGCTTAACTCAGGTTTACTGTATCCCTTGGACCTTCTTATTGACGATGAAAACACAGAAATTGCATCCGAATTTAATACAATAGGCACAATGCCGACTTAAATACAAGAGGACTGATACTCTAACTTTCTATGATTTTGAAGCTCTCCTGTGAATCCAGTTTAGATTCCGATGCTTCACTTCAGGTTTGCTGTATCCCTTGGACCCTCTTATTGACGATGAAACACAGAAATTGCATCCGAATTTAATACAAAAGGCACAATGCCGACTTAACTACAAGAGGACTGAAACTCTAACTTTCTATGATTTGAACCTCTGCTGTGAGTCCAGTTTTAGTTTCCGATGTTTCACTTCAGGTTTACTGTATCCCTTGGACCTTCTTATTGACGATGAAACACAGAAATTGCATCCGAAATCAATACAAAAGGCACAATGATGACTTAAGTACCAAAGGACTGATATTCTAACTTTCTATGATTTGAACCTCTCCTGTGAGTCCAGTTTTAGATTCCGATGCTTAACTTCAGGTTTACTGTATACCTTGGACCCTATTACTGACGATGAAAAACAGCAATTGCATCCGAATTTATATAAAAGGCACAATGCAAACTTCAGTACAAGAGGACTGACACTCTAACTTTCTATGATTCAACCCCTCCTGTGAGTCCAGTTTTAGATTCCAATGCTTAACTTCTGGTTTACTGTACCCCTTGGACCTTCTTATTGACGATGAAACACAGAAATTGCATCCGAATTTAATACAAAAGGCACAATGCCGACTTAAGTACCAAAGGACTGATATTCTAACTTTCTATGATTTGAACCTCTCCTGTGAGTCCAGTTTTAGATTCCGATGCTTAACTTCGGGTTTACTGTATCCCTTGGACCTTCTTATTGACGATGAAACACAAAAATTGCATCCGAATTTAATACAAAAGGCACAATGCCGACTTAAGTACAAGAGGACTGATACTCCAACTTTCTATGATTTGAACCCTCCTGTGAGTCCAGTTTTAGATTCCGATGCTTAACTTCAGGTTTACTGTTTCCCTTGGACCATCTTATTGACGATGGAAACACAGAAATTGCATCCCAATTTAATAAAAACGACACAATGTGGACTTAAGAACAAGAGGACTGATACTCCAACTTTCTATGATTTGAACCCCTCCTGTGAGTCCAGTTTTAGTTTCCGATGCTTCACTTCAGGTTTGCTGTATCCCTTGGACCTTCTTACTGACGATGAAGAACAGAAATTGCATCCGAATTTAATACAAAAGGCACAATGCCGACTTAAGTACAAGAGGACTGATACTCTAACTTTCTATGATTTGAACCCCACCTGTGAGTCCAGTTTTAGATTCCGTTTGCTTACTTCAGGTTTACTGTATCCCTGGACCTTCTTATTGATGATGAAACACAGAAATTGCATCCGAACTTAATACAAAAGGCACAATGCCGACTTAAGTACAAGAGGACTGGTACTTTAACTTTCTATGATTTGAACCCCTCCTGTGAGTCCAGTTTTAGATTCCGATGCTGAACTTCACGTTTACTGTATCCCTTGGACCTTCTTATTGACGATGAAACACAAAAATTGCATCCGAATTTAATACAAAAGGCACAATGCCGACTTAAGTACAAGAGGGACTGAAACTCTAACTTTCTATGATTGGAACCACTGCTGTGAGACCAGTTTTAGATTCCGATGCTTAACTTCAGGTTTACTGTATCCCTTGGACCTTCTTATTGACGATGAAACACAGAAATTGCATCCGAATTTAATACAAAAGGCACAATGCCGACTTCAGTACAAGAGGACTCTTACTCTAACTTTCTATGATTTGAACCTCTGCTGTGAGTCCAGTTTTAGTTTCCGATGCTTCACTTCAGGTTTACTGTATCCCTTGGACATTCTTATTGACGATGAAACACAAATATTACATCCGAATTTAATAAAAAAGGCACAATGCCGACTTATGTACAAGAGGACTGATACTCCAACTTTCTATGATTTGAACCCCTCCTGTGAGTCCAGTTTTAGACTCCGATGCTTAACTTCAGGTTTACTGTATCCCTTGGACCTTCTTATTGACAATGGAACACAGAAATTGCATTCGAATTTAATAAAAACGACACAATGACGACTTAAGTGCAAGAGGACTGATACTCTAACTTTCTATGATTTGAACCCTCCTGTGAGTCCAGTTTTATTTTCCGATGCTTCACTTCAGGTTTACTGACTACCTCGGACCTTCTTACTGACGATGAATCACAGGAAAATGCATCCGAATTTAATAAAGAAGGCACAATGCCGACTTAAGCACAAGAGGACTGAAACTCTAACTTTCTATGATTTGAACCTCTGCTGTGAGTCCAGTTTTAGTTTCTGATGCTTCACATCAGGTTTACTATATCCCTTGGATCTTCTTATTGACGATGAAAACACAGAAATTGCATCCGAAATTAATACAAAAATGGCACAATGCCGACTTAAGTACAAGTGGACTGAAACTCAAACTTTCTATGATTTGAACCTCTGCTGTAAGTCCAGTTTAAGTTTCCGATGCATCACTTCAGGTTTACTGTATCCCTTGGACCTTCTTATTGACGATGAAACACAGAAATTGCATCCGAATTTAATACAAAAGGCACAATGCCGACTGAAGTACAAGAGGACTGAAACTGTAACTTTCATGATTTGTACCTCTGCTGTGAGTCCAGTTTAAGTTTCCGATGCTTCACTATAGGTTTACTGTATCCCTTGGACCTTCTTATTGACGATGAAACACAGAAATTGCATCCGAATTTAATAAAAAAGGCACAATGCCGACTTAAGTACAAGAGGACTGATACTCTAACTTTCTATGATTTGAACCCCTCCTGTGAGTCCAGTTTTAGATTCCGTTGCTTAACTTCAGGTTTACTGTATCCCTTGGACCTTCTTATTGACGATGAAACACAGAAATTGCATCCGAATTTAATACAAATGGCACAATGCCGACTTAAGTACAAGAGGACTGATGCTCTAACTTTCTATGATTTGAACCTCTCCAGTGAGTCCAGTTTTAGTTTCCGATGCATC